>NC_053163.1:31312316-31403286 GCF_016835505.1 Polypterus senegalus
AGCTTTGTTTCAAGTATGTACAATACAGAAGAAACTAAACAATACGACGGCTTGTAATTATGAGGAGCATTCGATTTTCTTGAATGCCATATGTATTATGGATATTTTCTCCACATATTTTATTAGTTAAGGCAGATATCTTAATGGAATTCTATTTATTTTAGTATTTTTATATTCACTGAACAATAAGCCTACAAAATTTCATTTGGAACAGGTAATACATGCAGTCTTAGTTTAATTATAAAAATACCAAAAGTAACGCTTTAATATAGAACATAAGGCTTCTCTGCATCTAGTTATAAAAAAGCTTAGTGTAAAAGTCTTTTAAAAAGATATGGATTTGGGGAAATCTGTATCAAAAAGGGTCATTCCAGTAACACAATATCAATGATTGAGATCAGCCATAGAAAAATACCTAACTGAAGGATCACTATTTTAAACAGCTATGCACATCTGTGTGCAGTCAAGGCAATGCTGTTTCACAATGGCGAAATAGTAGGGTAAGTAAGTTGTTAACTTGAGCTGCACTGCCTATTAAATCTTAATCTCCATGCTTGTGAAACCTAATGAAAAATTTTACATCTATACCAAATGGTGGTGGTTCAACAGGATTGCAGAAACACATTTGAAATGGCTAAGTGAACTAAGAAATATGCATAGGCACGCATGCCACACCCATGACTTGAACACAGCAGTCACAGTTGTAAAAAAACACAAGTTCTCCAATTATAACTTACTTTATTGACTTATGAAAGGGAAATTGCACATATCAGTAACAGTGAGGTTTTTCTTCCCATTTTCCTGCTGCTTGAGCAGTTTTGTCTTTTTTGCCGTGCTTGATGAATATGATTACTTATAAAAAAAATTAAACTTTCCCTATTAAGTAACTTTTCTCCTTTAAGGTCCCCTCTCAGGATTATTTAATACCATGAATACAAACAATGATTTTAATATACAGTATACACTAATATAAGTGATCATGTCAGATAAAACTCACTGCATGACAGTGCCAGACTGTGAGGAAGGAGTGCGCCAAATACAAGGAGATGTAGAGAAAAAAATGAAAGCATTGCACCATCGAATACAGGAAGTGGAACAAGGAAAGTGGATGACTTGGGGAAGACATAAACATAAAAACAACACCTGAACATAGGAAATTACTTGGAATGGTAAACAAAACACTTAGATCGAAGGTAGAAAGTATACTTTTTTTTCTTGATAAAGAAAAAGTGATGACAATGCTGCTGTTTGTATGACTGTGGCTCAAAAATGGGCCAACAAAATGGTTAAGATAAAGAGAATGAGAAAATGTATTGGAATTGTTGGTAAATAATTGATGAATACAGTCTTAGTATATGCACTACATTAAAAAAAAGCATTGTAATATTTAACAAACATTATATATCTGATGAAAATAGGTAGGAAAAGTAATTAAGATGATGAAGTGTGAATGCTTCTTGGTTGTTTTGAAACAGGTTCACATACCACAAAACATAAGTGGTTACATTGCATGAAGTTCTTTTATTGAGCTTATAAAATGTTTATCAGTCAGAAACATGAAATGTGTTAATATGCAAATGTATTTGACCCTTTATCATACTTCACTTATGATACTGGCAACATCTTGCCAAACATGAAACTATATGAAAACAGTATGCACTTAAAGTTTCTGGATCTTTCTGCATGCAGCGGTAAAATTCTGGAAAAATCACGTTTCATTTAGTTCCAAGACATGGATAGACTCTATGCATGCAAGGACGTTTTAAACTCAGAAAATCTTTTTAATGACTGCCAATGATTTTGCAAAACAGTGAAATAGAATTTATTTACGCAATACTATTTCTGATCAGCCTCTAAAGCTTTGAATGTTTTGTAGTAATCACATGGCAGTTTAACATAATTTAACGGCCTGATTATGATATCCCTCTAATTGCTTTCACCCTCACACTTCCTTTCTGTAATTTACATTTATTATGTGATGAATTAAAACATATAAATACAACACTAGAGCAAATTAAAATGTAGAAGAAAAATAGCCAGGGTAGATCTTAATGTAATACATAATTGATTCTCCGAGTATAAGTTTTGTGATTTTTCTTTTAGTGTAAAAAATGAGAACGTTAATCCTAAACACTGGGACCCCCTTAAAGCTGTGCATGAACCATAAACAAACCACCATTCCATAAGATGCTGCTTTAAATTGTGTTTAAAATGTTGACTATTATATATCTCTTACTGAAGTTTTTCTCAAATTGAATTACTTTGCTTTTGATAAACATTTTCTTTGGCAGTTAAAGGGAGTTGCAATGGGTGCCACTTTCAGTACTAGCATCACCAACATTTATGTGAATGGTTTGGAAGAACAATTCATTTTTTCGGAATACTTTTAAAAAACTGTTTTTGAGGTTAATACATAGTTCACGTCTTTTTGATCTGGCAGGGTACTTTGGAAGCTAAAACTTGCTTTCATTTTTATTTAAGTTCTTGTGACAAGAATTTTAAAGTTCACTGTGAACTATGACATTGCTACAATTAGCTTTAAAAAGGTAAAAATAAAAGCGACCGAATGTCAGTGTATACTGATATTGTTAATCAAATTACATCTCATTGGGTCTTTGGCCCGTCTTGTATCTTGTTCATACCACATGAGGCAATTTTGTTTCCCCATTTTAACTATTGGTTGTGAATTATTTCAATTATTGATAGGTGTTTATACAGTCCATTGGTATATGATTTCCAGTGATCTATATTCTATTCTCTACAAATAGGCATTAATAGTTAAATACTAAGAAACATTGTAAACAAAATGTAACTATTTTATACAATATTATCATTATGGGTGTTGTACTATTTCCTTTTTCTATTTCTATATGGTTGTTTAATGATTTGGAGAAACGCACTGTTTGGCCCTGAAGAAGGGACAGTTGTCACAAAATGCATTGGGTATTCTACTCTGCAAGTAGTGAAGAAGCCAAACACAAAAAGTGTGAAATCCCTGAGGAATGGTTTAGTCTTTTGAGTGGCTGTCACCTTCTTGCTCAAGATTGACCACCTCTGGACATACAGTACACTATATCAGAATGGACTTCTATTCATCACAGTTTTTTCCTGGAAATTAATACAAAGGGCCATTTGTAAATTAAACACATGGAATTCTGACTGCTTGTTTAATTATTTGTCTATATTATTGCGAATATAATTGTTGCACTCCTCACCATTTTTTTTGTTTTGCTTTAATATCAGTATTAAGCTCATCTTATCTCTTTGTTGTCTTTTTTTGTGTACTGAGCCCTGCCTTGCTCTCCCTCTTCACCCATGACTGTGTCCTCCTCTGAGACCCCTACCCCATAATCAAATTTGCTGAGGATGCCACAGTGGTAGGCCCGATCAGCAATGATAACAAGATGGCCTATAGTGTCCTGAAACACAAAAAACAACTTTGCTCTTAACATTAGCAAAATCATGAAAATTGTCATTAATTCAGAAGGCTGAAGACCAGTGGTGACAATCCTACTTTTTCTATAACAATGGGACTGAGGTAGACAGACTCCACAGCTTCAGGTTCCTGGGTGTTCATATTATGGATGACCTCTCCTGGTCCATTAACACCTGCTGCCAGATGAAAAAGGCCCAGCAGCATCCATATTTTCTCAGATGCTCAATCAAGAGCATACTGAGAAACTGGACAACAGTTTGTTTAGACAATTGCTCTGTGTCTGATCAAAAAAAACCCTGAGGCAAGCAGTAAAAACTGCCCAGCAAATTATTGGCTCTCAGCTACCAGCCATACAGGACACCTTTACAAAAAAATGCTGCTTACAGAGATTCCTTAATATTATCCAGTACATCACCCATCCTAGTCATGGATTGTTCTCCCCAATGCCATGACAGAGAAGCTGTAGGAGCCTGGGCCCGGCCACCCTTGCCGAAGGGCTTCTTCACTAGAGCTGTCACACTGCTGAACTCTGCTTTTTTCCATAAACAGTCTCAGTAGCCATCTCAAACACAGTTATCTTCCTAAGGGTATTACTAATTATTTTTGTACTCACCCACAATTTTCAGCAAATGTGTATGTACTTGCTTTGAACTTTCTCAGATTTGGTGTAATGTTATATTTGCGTATAACATTAAACATGGCCTTATTTATAAATGCCTTACTGCAATATAAATATACAGTATAAATAAACACACACAGTGTACATGCATAGTTATCCCTTGCAATTTGTGGGGATTAAGGGCCCCTGCAACTGAGAAATCAACTAATACATTTTAGGCCCACGATTACTGTATATTCTAAGTTTATTGCACTAAATAAGATAGAAAAAGTTGTGGCAAGGCAAAATGTGTAGTTTAGCAGTTCTTTAATGAACTGTGACTTTTTTTTTTTTACAAAATGTAACTAATAACAACTTAGCATGTACATTTATGGCAATAAATGACAAAAATCTTGAAATATTACAGATATAAATGACATCTAACAAAACACGAAGTACAAAAAAAAGAAACACGTATGACATAGTATAGTTTCGCTGATGGGGATGATGGTGGTATAGTTATAAAATGAAAATCACCAGTGAACAGCCTCCAGAAAGTTATGTAAAGTTTTGTCCTACCATGATGCTAATGTATGTAAATATTTTTAGAAGTCTGGAACGCTCCAAGATCAATCAAGGTGAAACCCCAAGAAGAAGTGGACACACAAGAACACAAATCCACATATAAATGTAATCTGATGGGTGTAAATGTAATCCAATGATGCAGTGAAACATTGAAAAGGAAGAGGAGAAAAAAAAACAAAAAAGAAAAAAACTCACCAATTGCGATCCTGTCAGCTTGTAATGTCTCGCTTTTAAAAGCGGTGCCCTCATCTTTCACCCAGCATCCCTCATGGCAACAGCAGAATCTGCCCTATGATGGAGTACTCTTAGTGTTGCTGTGATTAGCAGTCCATTTAATTACCACTGCTACAGCATTAGCTGTGGTTTTCCAAAACAGATTGTAAAACTAGGAAAATATTTTCCACTTAGTTATTGATAACAAACCTGTGCATAAGCAGATCTGCAAATTGCAAGGGCTGACCTCTAAATATACATATACATACACACAGTAACACGCGAGTCACTGTCTTACACCCCAAAACACGAGGCCGAGTCTCAGTACTTTAGCAAAACTTGAAACAGGAACAGCAGGGTTATTTATTGTGGCTTGATCTATCACTCTCCGATACACAGCCACGGACCTGGTCCTGACCCTGCTTGTTTGCTGTGTCTGTTATACTGTTCAACTGCATTTATAATGTTCCGTGCATCATCCATCAATGACATGCACTTATAGCATGACCACGATCGTCTCAGAGTTGCTTCCAAAGCACTATGATGCTGTGCTGCAAACGGACAAGCAGCCCTCCACAGATGCGGCAATTACGCTTTGGCAAGTCATCCTGTTGGGATGGAGTCCCAAAAGAGTTCAGAAACTTCCGAAATCTTCATGGGTGATGCAAGGAATATTTTCAATGCAGGTAACAGTATTACTTGTCCACTAACCAGGCCACAACCCTGCCTGACTGCTATGTCTGTGCATAGGAGAGTGGCAGATCCTGCTACAATAAATAACCGTGCTGTTCCCGTTTAAAGTTGAATAAAGCTGGTTTTGCTAAAGTACTGAGACTCAGCCTCGTGTTTTGGGGTGTAAGACAGGGACTTAGAACGCAACCCCGATCTTTTATGATTTGCATCTGTGGTGCTTCACTGCACTGATGTGAGCCTGCTGTTGCCGTTCCCCGCCAACGGACAAACAATCTTCCACAGATGAGGTAATCGCGCTTCGGGATGCACTTTAGCGTGTCGTTCCCGCTGGGTGGGGGGGAATCCCAAAAGTATTCAGAAACCTCACAATATGAAGAAGAAGAAAAGGATGACTCGGCTTCTGATTGATAACTGTGCTGCACACAACATGCTCCCACATTTAGATAATGTCCACGTTGAATTCCTCCCACCCAGTTGCACGGCAGTGCTTCAGCCATTGGATCTGGGCATCATTCGCACCCTGAAAGTGTATTATCGCAAGGAAATGCGGAGAAAAATTCTCGTCAGCATAATTTGTAGACAGGAGGAGATCAAAATTAACGTGAAAGAAGCTATTTAAATGACTGCAAATGCCTGGACGCAAGTTAAAGAAAGCGCTATAGTGACAAATACAGAATCTCATTACAACAAAATATATTTTAGGTCCTTGACAGTTCATTGTAACGAAATTTTACCTGTATTTCGAAAGGATTCAACCCAGTGCAGTGTTCTCCCCAGAATTTTTTTCCAGCCGGGTGGCAAGAAAAAGTAGCCAGGTGGGGCGGGACAGGTAAATTTGGTGGTGTGGAAAAGTTAAATGTGCACTTTTTTTATTAGTTAATTATTATTAATTATTTTCCAAAGCTCAATATGACTTCTATTTTAAGATTTGACACTTGTGAAAGAATATTTTTATTAAATTTAAGAAGTATCCAATTCAGGATCCTGCAACCCTAACAAAAATTTAAGTTATAATTGTTACAACATAAACCAACAGGTACAAGTATTGTCGCTGTCGGGAAGAAAAATAAAAACATTGAAAAAAAAGTATAGGAAACCTAATGAAGAAAAATTTTAAAATATTCTTCAAAGCCAACTTGCATATGCAGAAGGTGTCTTCAGTTAAATATTTATTCTTCTTTTCTTCCTAGAGGCCCAGTTATCTGAAGCTTTCCCATAATCAAAGTTCCCAGGATCTGGGCCCTCCAAGGAGATCACTCGTACACTGTCGTAGTTACTGTACTGCAAAGTCATCAGACAGCCATCTAGTGTCACTGGCCATTTTCAGCTTAATCTGGGGAATGTTCAGAATATTCTGAATTTCCGTTAAACCAGCCATCCTAACTGAAGAATTTTGGAAGAAATAGAACAGCTGCCTTAATATGTTCAGTTTTGTTAAATAAGGTAAAGTAGCTGCTGCTTGGGCACTTACAAGGGCCAATCGGTGTTTTTACACAGTGGCAGTTGACCAAGAGTCCAGATGTTTTATCTCTAAGCAGTTTTGCCACACCTTTCTGTTTCCCAATCATAACAGCCGCTCAATCTGACCCTAGTCCAACCAGATTAGCAGTTTTCAAGCCAAGAGTGTCCATAGTCTCACTCAGTGTGTTGGTTATAGTCTCCGCTATGCAGTCAATCATATTGTGGTTTGATACAAAACTAACTCTGACCTCTTTAGTGACCTGGCAAACATATTTAATGTAAATAATTAATTGTTTTACATCTGAGATATCTGTGGTTTCATCACACAGAATACTGAAAAACGTTTCTGTGTGTATATTTTTCAGTATGTTAGATTTTATTTCTGATGCTAAGACATCCAGCAGCTCTTGCATTATTCTTTCAGAGGTGTAATGTGCATTTTTACCAACATTAAGACTTTTGAGTGGTAAAGGGAGAGCCTGCTGGATATTCAATTCACACTTGCACTACGGCAGGTACGCATTCTCGACATTTCCACTTTATTCTCGACATATGTACATTACTCTCGCCTTTTATCTCGAGATTAAATTCGACATGTTGACTTTATTCTCATAGTTTGTCATTAAAGTAGAACATCATAAAGTAAACTTCATCTTAAAATGTTTAATTTACTAGACTTTCTCAAACTTCCGTCATAAATTATGTAGCAACATGTCAACTTTATTCTTGTCATAAGCGTCAAGATTAACGTGGAAATGTCGAGAATAAAGTCAACATATCAACTTTATTCTCGACATATAGTTTTTTTTTTTTCCTTCACTTTGTCCGTATTTTTTTTTCTTCACCGTGGCCCTAATACGCTTCCGTACAAATCCCTCAGCAATTCAGTGACAAAACTTTTGCTCAGGACACAGTGTGTGCTGCAAGGGTTTCTGCACACTTTTTGCAATATGAGTGCAGGTCCAAATATGAGCAAATATAAGAACGACAGATGGGGTCACTTTAAACAGGAACCACAGTGAGTGCTACATGGATTTTTGCACACAGAACACACCTAATGCTTAAACAACTGTATGTGTATATATTGGTTTGCTATGTACTTTACAAGAAGAGAGCTGCTGTACGCTCAGCCGTACTATACAGACTGTGCGGACACTGAGAACAGAGATATCACTTCCTGATGCCTTTTTTCTGATATCTGACAGGCTGGTTTCACTAGACTTTTTTTTTTATTTTATCAGACCTCCTGTTGCCCGCCCACCTCCACATCCTCTTTGTTTGTGAACTGCTGCTTCGGCTCCCGTTATTAGCATGTACAGCCCCCTCTCACCCGCCCTCCTCTCCATACTCCTTGCAACTGTATTAAGCTGCTACACCCCCGCTATTACATGTACAGCCCGCTCTCGAAACCCCACCTCCCTATACTCTTTGCTTGTGAACTCTGCTCTGCCTCGACACCCACTATTAGCTTTAGCAGTATTTGCCCACCCGCCCGCTCGTCCCTTGCCATCTCTGCAGATCATTAGATCTGCCTGTGCCTGCAGATCTGCGGCTGTCATCTCACAATGTCATGCAAGATGACAGCCGGGCGCTGAAGTAAATTAACCGGGCGGAGCGCCCGGCTAAAAGACGCTAGGGAGAACACTGCAATGGATGCTTGCGGGGACACCCTGACAGCAAACAGGAGGAAAGACACTACTGTATCCCAGGAGGTGAGGTCATCATGAGCCACCCACCGAATCATCTGTTTTAGGGTTTAGTCAGGCCATTCGTCTGAGGATGATAAACCGTGGAGTGTAACTTCTTAATTGCAACACTTTCATTTAGTTGCTTCATGACGCAAGACATAAAGGGTGCACTTTGATCAGTTAAAAACTCCCGAGGGATATCAATATGCATGAAATTTCTGAGAGAGCTTTTGCAATAGATTGGGGGTCCGTGAATTGCAGCACGGCCACTTCTGGGTATTCCTCTTACCTATTGAGACTGGCCATGGTGTGGTTTCTGATACAACAGCCCAAACCTTAAAGTTCTTCCCTTTAAAATTTCACAGGTAGTAATATAGTCTTGTATGTTTTAATGTCCTCATGGACGCAGCGGATGTGCACTTGCTCTGTGGTTTTGTAAGGGGTCTGTCAGAGTGAGTCTTGGCGGACTACACAGAGGTCACTACCAGAGTCAGTAGCGGGATCTACTACTCTCCGATACACAGACACAGCAAACAAGCAGGGTCAGGACCAGGTCATTGGCCAAGTTATACTATTCCCTGCATTTACTGTATAATGTTCCTTGCAACACCCATCAATGACAGATGCTTAAAGTGGGGCTGCGATTGGCTAGGAGTTGCTTCCATTGTGCTGTGCTGTAAACCTACAGTTGTCTCGGCAGCGGACAAGCAGCCCTTAACAGACGCGGCAATCATGCTTTGGCGAGTCATCCTGTTTTAGGAGTCCCAAAAGATTTCAGAAACCTCACAATATATTTATTTGCATTAATTATACTACAAACCGGATTCCAAAAAAGTTGGGACACTAAACAAATTGTGAATAAAAACTGAATGCAATGATGTGGAGATGGCAAATGTCAATATTTTATTTGTAATAGAACGTAGATGACAGATCGACCGTTTAATCCGAGTAAATGTATCATTTTAAAGGAAAAATATGTTGATTCAAAATTTCACGGTGTCAACAAATCCCAAAAAAGTTGGGACAAGTAGCAATAAGAGGCTGGAAAAAGTAAATTTGAGCATAACGAAGAGCTGGAAGACCAATAAACACTAATTAGGTCAATTGGCAACATGATTGGGTATAAAAAGAGCTTCTCAGAGTGGCAGTGTCTCTCAGAAGCCAAGATGGGTAGAGGATCACCAATTCCCACAATGTTGTGCAGAAAGATAGTGGAGCAATATCAGAAAGGTGTTACCCAGCGAAAAATTGCAAAGACTTTGCATCTATCATCATCAACTGTGCATAACATCATCCGAAGATTCAGAGAATCTGGAACAATCTCTGTGCGTAAGGGTCAAGGCCGTAAAACCATACTGGATGCCCGTGATCTCCGGGCCCTTAAACGACACTGCACCACAAACAGGAATGCTACTGTAAAGGAAATCACAGAATGGGCTCAGGAATACTTCCAGAAACCATTGTCAGTGAACACAATCCACCGTGCCATCCTCCGTTGCCAGCTGAAACTCTACAGTGCAAAGAAGAAGCCATTTCTAAGCAAGATCCACAAGCTCAGGCGTTGTCACTGGGCCAGGGATCATTTAAAATGGAGTGTGGCAAAATGGAAGACTGTTCTGTGGTCAGACAAGTCACGATTCGAAGTTCTTTTGGAAATCTGGGACGCCATGTCATCCGGACCAAAGAGGACAAGGACAACCCAAGTTGTTATCAATGCTCAGTTCAGAAGCCTGCATCTCTGATGGTATGGGGTTGCATGAGTGCGTGTGGCATGGGCAGCTTGCATGTCTGAAAAGGCACCATCAATGCAGAAAAATATATTCAGGTTCTAGAACAACATATGCTCCCATCCAGACGTCATCTCTTTCAGGGAAGACCCTGCATTTTTCAACAAGATAATGCCAGACCACATTCTGCATCAATCACAACATCATGGCTGCGTAGGAGAAGGATCCGGGTACTGAAATGGCCAGTCTGCAGTCCAGATCTTTCACCTATAGAGAACATTTGGTGCATCATAAAGAGGAAGGTGCGACAAAGAAGGCCTAAGACGATTGAACAGTTAGAGGCCTGTATTAGACAAGAATGGGAGAGCATTCCTATTTCTAAACTTGAGAAACTGGTCTCCTCGGTCCCCAGACGTCTGTTGAGTGTTGTAAGAAGAAGAGGAGATGCCACACAGTGGTGAAAATGGCCTTGTCCCAACTTTTTTGGGATTTGTTGACACCATGAAATTCTGAATCAACATATTTTTCCCTTAAAATGATACATTTTCTCAGTTTAAACTTTTGTTCCGTGATTTATGTTCTATTCTGAATAAAATATTAGAAGTTGGCACCTCCACATCATTGCATTCAGTTTTTATTTACGATTTGTATAGTGTCCCAACTTTTTTGGAATACGGTTTGTACATTACACTACACTACTAGCCACGTTAGTTGGTTATACCTGCAAAATTTCACAAGATAATGGGCCTCAATTACAGCGCCATCAGCTAATCGGATTTATCAGAAATACTATGTAACCAAGTACTTTTCTGTATACAATATTTGTAGGGCTTTGATCAAAAGCTAATAATGTTGGCAGGTAGTGTGGTGTAATGGTTAAGGCTTTGGACTTAGAATTTCAGACTCTAAGATCGTTGCCTCAAATCATGCTACTGACACTGTGTGACCATGAGCACATTGTTTCACCTGCCTGTACCCCAATTACAAAAACAAATGAAATGTATCCAATTGTATCACAAATTGTAAGTCACCTTAGATAAAAGAACCACTCAAATAATAAATAATAATATTATTAAGTCACTGGAGCTGCTTAGTCTTTAACATGAGTAAAACACTCCTTCATTACATACATATTTGCTTTTCCTAGTGACTTGGCTTTAGTTGATGGTCATTGCAAAATACGATTTTACATGAAGTTGTATTTTTTTTTTTTTTTTTTAACTTTAAAGATGTATAATCAGCAGGAATCATGCACAATCTGAGTACATGAAATCCCCAGGTTAAGAATGTTTGACTTAAAGACAGCTAGTACTTATGAATGTACTGCCATAAACCCTAATATATAAAAAATTTGAAGGCTTAATTATACTTGGGAACATGCAGTGTGCAACACTGTGCAGTTACACAGTTTCTAGATGCAAAAGAATATTACAGAAAACACACATGCATACAGTATGAGAGAGAGAGAGCAACAGCAAGCAGTAAAATGGAATGTGAACTGAGCCTCAAAAAAGGAATACTTTAAACTCATAAATTCCCTTTTCCACTCACCTGGCATGATATGTCAGACCTGGAGCTCAAAATGACTCACTGGTTTCTATGCACCAAGAAACAAGACAATTAAATGTAGAATTCATGGTAATCTTCCCTTGGCAGCCAGGCTTCAAGAGCACATAGTAAGTAGTCGAGCATTTCTCATCACAGTTTACACATTATTAGGTTATCAAACAGTCATCATTAGTAGGGCTGGGTATTGGTTAAGATGTCCCGAATCGATCTGATTCCGATTCACAATGTCCCGATTCGATATTGATTTTATATTGTCTGAATTAGTGTGCACAGATATATTTGAAGTGGTGGCTTTTTTACTTAATCATGCATAAAGCACATTCATATATGATGGGACAAATTTCAGTAATGCCGTATTTGAAGGGTGTCCATATAGTGACTTCATAACATATGCATGGGCATGGAATGACTTTTAAGGAGAAAAACGTATTAGTAGTGAACAGTTAACATCAATATTTGGAAGATGCAGAGCCAAATATGCTCTTAAAAAATTTGGACATGATCATCAGTAGGCTTTGTGACCTAGGAAACAAAATACCTAAACTATTCTGTAAAATTTCAATAATTATTTACTGCTCTGATGCTGATCTTAAAATAGGTTATTATGATAGCAATTGACTAGAAGAATTCATAATTAATTGCAGAATTACAGTATTTGAGGGTTCCTCTAGAGTGTCTCTTTCCCTTGCACAATTTGGCTCAAAAACTAATCAGCACATCGTCATCTGAAAACAGGCTTAAGTTTTGAGTTTGGCATATTTCTGTCTAGAATTTTTTTTTACGAATCTAAAGCTTTTGCTCTTATCCCATAGATGATAGGTTATGGTGGGGGAGGGAGCAAAGCAAAAAGAAAAAGAAAAAAAAATTCACATCACTGCACTCATTCAAAATTCACCATAATTTAATTAACATAAGTATGCCAACATCAGTCTACACATATTATGGGGGCTCATCTATACTAATAAAAGGCAAAGCCCTCACTGACTGACTCACTCATCACTAATTCTCCAACTTCCCGTGTAGGTAGAAGGCTGAAATTTGGCAGGCTCATTCCTTACAGATTACTTACAAAAGTTAAGCAGGTTTCATTTCGAAATTCTACAAATAATGGTCATAACAGTCGACAACGTCCGCCATGTCGAACTTTCTTATTTATGGCCCCATCTTCACGAAATTTGGTAGGCGGCTTCCCTGCGCTAACCGAAACCGATGTACGTAATTTTTTCGTTGGTATGACGCCACTGTCGGCAGCCATATTGAACTTTCCAATAGTCTTTTGTTACTTATGGGCCCATCTTCAAGAAATTTGGTACGCGGGTTCCCAACGCTAACAGAATCCTACTTACGTACACATATATGTCCATAGCCTGCAGCTTGGGTCCCCCATCCCAATGCCTCCCACGTTGTTGGCTGCCTGCCTATATAAGGCTGTCCGTCGCTCCAGTCTCTACATTCCCTTCCTTGCTTTGCCATGGGATTCATGTCTCCCTGCTGATAACTACAGCCTTTTTATTTAATCCACGGCTTCTCCGCTGTTTTATTGGTCATTTATTACGATTATAGTTATTGTGTAGGTATTTTAGACTTACATTGTTTAAGTACCCATTTCCTTTATCGTTCCAACCGTACCCCCATTAACATGTCTATCGAGGTCATCAACATCAATCAAAGAACTGTCACTTACCAAGTGGTTTCCATGCCTGGAGATGGCACCTGCCTTTTCCATTCTCTTCGTTACATATTGCACGGCCATATCAGGCTCACTCTTGATATCCGGAGGAACATTGTGTCTTATGTATTGAATGACTGGACAGGTTCAAGGTGTGGACTGATGATGGTACAGAAGATAATTATACTACACAGGAGCACTATAAGAGTGAAATGTTTAAGCCCTTCACCTATGGTTCTGCATGCAAGTTGATGGCTGCCGCTGAATTGTTCGGTTGTCACTTTCAAGTGTACTGAAATGGCCAAATATTTTACACCTTTCGACAACCGCCAATGCCTCTTAAACATCTTAGATTCACAGGTGACGATTTGAGTAGTGGACACTTTGACGTTTATAAATGTTTAAACTCTCAAAAGCTGGATGCGAAGTTTATCGATGAAACCGATTGTATGCTTACAACACTTGACAGATGCCGAATGTCACTTCAACACAACAAGTCCTGCAAATACTGTCGTAATTGAAACAAACCAGGAAACTCAAACCGATTATGACAGGAGCAATCAAAGCTGTGAGATTTGAGGCAAGATTGCTTTTCACATGGCCAACTGTATGTTGCATGCTCAAGAGTAAGCTCAGCGCACAGCTTGGTCATATTACATCCGGAGGGCCGAACTGACAATGTGGTATACAAAGAGATCCTTAACAAATAATTATTGGTATATTTTCCCTCAGTATAAAAAGGTTTACTTTTCTTCTTAATAAAATTTTTAAGGCAGTACTTCGTCGCTGCAAAGTGTGGGTATTTTGCTAGTTATACAATGCAAAGGCATCTACTTTATAAAACATCTATCTCATCTTGCAAACAATATTATTCAAATGAAAATAAATAAAACAATAATCAAATATTACTTCTTAAATAATACATTTTACTCAATAACCTATTCATGTGTTATGGATCTCCATGAAGACACGCTTCAACTAAACTGTTAGCCAAATTTATTCCCTACTGTACATTTAAAATAATTTTGAATAAGTCAAAATTAAATATATAGTTGGAAAGCTCACGTCCTTCTATAATTCTATAAATTATACATATGTTAATTTGCTCATGTGCAGCAGTCACATTAATCAGTCTCAAAAGTGTCCTCACAGTTCCTCCTCAGACAAAAAGGATGTGTTTTTAAAAGGAGGATCTAGTGCTGATGCTTGTTGACATTGCCAGGTGTTGGATGACTGGAACATAAAAGAAAAAGAACTGGCCATCACGACTGACAACTCTGCGAATATGACCCACGTCATACAGCTTATGGTGCTACTTCACCAGTTGCTTTGCGCTCACGCGCACTTTGGTGTTACAGGCTACTCTGAAAATTCAACAAATTGCTGACTTACTTGGCTGGGTGAGGCGTGCTGCAAACTTTTTCCACCGTAGCACTACAGCTAGCCCCTTGCTTAAAGAAAAGCAACATTTATTGGACTTGCTAACAAACAAACTTTTACTTGATGCAGACATGTGACATATCAGTGCATTGGAAATGCTAGAAAGGTTTTTGGAACAGCCAGACAGCCATCTCAATAGCTACGCATATAGGCAGTGAGGTTGCTCGCTGTGTGACTAGCATGCAGCACATTTGTGGGCAAAATATTTTCCACAGGTGTCCCACTGTTTCAAATGTAGGGATATATGATTCGTCACATAGGATTGTGCGACCCTGGATGTTCAGCTGTTGCAAGTTAGGGCTACTGTCTCTGCTAACCTGAGAGACATGGCAATGCTTTCCTTAAGATCCTCAAAGGCCTAGGTACAATAACTTCACTCATTTGCTTTCTGTTAGGTATAGCATACCACAGGTCATAAACGTGCATCATTTGTCCAAAGCCCGGTGTAGGGGTCTCATATCTTTACAAACTGCTATAGATTGTTATTTTTTGGGCATGAGGCGAGTTCAACGGAAGCTTGGAGCTACCCACCATCTCCAGTGTAGATTATTTAGACCCTACTAGTCTGGATGTTGACTGAGATTACATTTATGGGTGACGTCAAGATGAATGATTTCTCAGATTTCTTGTTTTACAACAATGCTTAACTTCTGTGCTGCTCAGCTTACATATGGCTTTGCTTTTATCCAGTTGTTCTTTACTGATGCACCATTTGAATTCGTAGGAAGTCCACACATCTGATTTAAGTGTTAAAGGCACTAATTTCAATGGAGGACGACACACCATTTCATGCAGTTCTTCCTCCAGCCAGGCCCATCTCATTCTATACGAGGTAGTAAAGTGCTTTTTATGTAGAAAGCCTTAAGAGGCACATTAGCAACATCTGCTGGATCAGATCCCAAAAACAAAGATGAGCAAAAATCTACATGTAGTAATTGAGCAGGACAAAGATACAGAAGATTGATCCCAAGACTTAAGAATTGATAGTGAATTGCACTAAATGAAAAAACAACAAATAATTGGAAAAATATATATTTTTACCCAGGCCGAATCATTAGCCACAGCATATGCATCTTGATTTATTGACGGCCATTCTTTCTATCACTGCTTGAATAGTGCAGTTGCCAGACCTTCTGTTTGACCAAATAAACATGAGAAGACATTTGAGAGCAATAGTTCCATGACACAATGATGGCATGCCATTTCAGGGAACCATTTCAGTTCCTAGAACTGCTTGTACAATTCTAATGCAAGCTCCTTTGTAAAGCCATGTGTTGCTGGATATTAAACATGCAATGATTTATCACTTGTAAAGTTTTCAACATTTTATATATTCAACAGGCCAGGCACTATAGAAAAGTATACTCTTAAAGCTGATGAGTTGCATATATTGAAAGAGAATCAGGAGCATATATGAAAATAAGCAGTATATCCTAGTGCATGTTAGTATAGCAAGAGTTAAATCACAAAAAAGTTTGTGCCTGTATATATATATATATATATATATATATATATATATATATATATATATATATATATATATATATATATATTTTTTTTTTCTTAGCAAGCTGGAAACCATCAAGGTCAAGTATGTAGGAAGAGGCTTACAGGTAGAACCCCCCTGCTGTCCAGGTGGTGAACGTGAGCGGAGGCTAGATATATTGGTGGCAGGAACTGGACGGGTTCAAGGTGGGGAGAGAGCCTGTCAGGTGAGCACAATAGATAAAATAGAGTGTTATACATATTAGGCTGGGGAATACTGGTGGAACTAATAAGAGGCAGGACCAAAGCAATGGGAAGTTGGGAGTTAGATAGGGGTGACAAATTAACTGAGTGAGGTAAACTTTTGATAATTACTGTAACAAAAGTAAGCTAGCCCTGTTGCTAATTGCTCAAGTCATCTGATTTGAGTCTGTACAGTGGTGTGAAAAACTATTTGCCCCCTTCCTGATTTCTTATTCTTTTGCATGTTTGTCACACAAAATGTTTCTGATCATCAAACACATTTAACCATTAGTCAAATATAACACAAGTAAACACAAAATGCAGTTTTTAAATGATGGTTTTTATTATTTAGGGGGAAAAAAAATCCAAACCTACATGGCCCTGTGTGAAAAAGTAATTGCCCCCTGATCCTAATAACTGGTTGGGCCACCCTTAGCAGCAATAACTGCAATCAAGCGTTTGAAATAACTTGCAATGAGTCTTTTACAGTGCTCTGGAGGAATTTTGGCCCACTCATCTTTGCAGAATTGTTGTAATTCAGCTTTATTTGAGGGTTTTCTAGCATGAACCGCCTTTTTAAGGTCATGCCATAGCATCTCAATTGGATTCAGGTCAGGACTTTGACTAGGCCACTCCAAAGTCTTCATTTTGTTTTTCTTCAGCCATTCAGAGGTGGATTTGCTGGTGTGTTTTGGGTCATTGTCCTGTTGCAGCACCCAAGATCGCTTCAGCTTGAGTTGACGAACAGATGGCCGGACATTCTCCTTCAGGATTTTTTGGTAGACAGTAGAATTCATGGTTCCATCTATCACAGCAAGCCTTCCAGGTCCTGAAGCAGCAAAACAACCCCAGACCATCACACTACCACCACCATATTTTACTGTTGGTATGATGTTCTTTTCTGAAATGCTGTGTTCCTTTTCGCCAGATGTAACGGACATTTGCCTTCCAAAAGTTCAACTTTTGTCTCATCAGTCCACAAGGTATTTTCCCAAAAGTCTTGGCAATCATTGAGATGTTTCTTAGCAAAATTGAGATGAGCCCTAATGTTCTTTTTGCTTAACAGTGGTTTGTGTCTTGGAAATCTGCCATGCAGGCCGTTTTTGCCCAGTCTCTTTCTTATGGTGGAGTCGTGAACACTGACCTTAATTGAGGCAAGTGAGGCCTGCAGTTCTTTAGACGTTGTCCTGGGGTCTTTTGTGACCTCTCGGGTGAGTCGCTCTCGCTCTTGAGGTAATTTTGGTCGGCCGGCCACTCCTGGGAAGGTTCACCACTGTTCCATGTTTTTGCCATTTGTGGATAATGGCTCTCACTGTGGTTCGCTGGAGTCCCAAAGCTTTAGAAATGGCTTTATAACCTTTACCAGACTGATAGATCTCAATTACTTCTGTTCTCATTTGTTCCTGAATTTCTTTGGATCTTGGCATGATGTCTAGCTTTTGAGGTGCTTTTGGTCTACTTCTCTATGTCAGGCAGCTCCTATTTAAGTGATTTCTTGATTGAATCAGGTGTGGCAGTAATCAGGCCTGGGGGTGGCTACGGAAATTGAACTCAGGTGTGATACACCACAGTTAGGTTATTTTTTTGCAAGGGGGCAATTCCTTTTTCACACAGGGCCATGTAGGTTTGGATTTTTTTTCTCCCTAAATAATAAAAACCATCATTTAAAAACTGCATTTTGTGTTTACTTGTGTTATATTTGACTAATGGTTAAATGTGTTTGATGATCAGAAACATTTTGTGTGACAAACATGCAAAAGAATAAGAAATCAGGAAGGGGGCAAATAGTTTTTCACACCACTGTATGTGCACTCTATAATAAAGCTTGCTGCCTATCCAGAGTCTCCAAGTGTCTTCTTTGGGCAAAGAGGTTCTTGGTGACCCCCAATGTGATTAGAAGAAGATATAAAAAAAATATTGGGACAAGACAAGACTTTTTCGGAGAGACGAGACAAGACTTTTACAGAGAGATAATTTCACGTCCCACGAGATGACTTTGTGCCAAGAGACGAATTGAAAAACCTAACATGTCTAAGCGGGGGCGGAAATAAAAGAAAAACAGTAGAAGAAGAAAAGACAAAGAGTAGAAAACAAAGTAGAATGCTGTAAAGAGGTTCAAAAACATTGGTGCAATACACATGCAGAGCGGGTTAAAGATTATGAAAGTACTAAAATTCGAAAGTCTCAAAAAACTGATAGTAAAGACTGCATTAGCACTGACAAACGGAAATTATTACTCAGTGAAACAATGGAACAGTGAAAAGAGATTGAATATATGGACACAGAGAGATTGTTTGGCTTTAAAGTTTTAGTGGGAGTCTTGTAGATCGTCTATTCAGTGTTGCCATCAGGGAAAAGTAGTATCCGCGAGAATTGACAGATTTCTTATTTGGTGAAAGTGAAACTCACAAACACTACAGGCAAAATATCTGAATCTACAATAATCTGTTCGCATACACATCATTCAATGCTCAAAACGTAGATTCACACGATTCAGGATCATACGCTATGAGAATTTGTGGTCCCGCAACAAATTAATTTCAAAGAACCCACAATTCAGCCAGGTTTATATTTATGATCACGGAAAAGCGATGCAACATAGCATCGAAAGAGTTAAACGATTGGTCGTATTAGAAATTCTACAGCCAATACAGTAATCCCTCCTCGATTGTGGGAGTTGCGTTTCAGACCCCCCCCCGCGACAGGTGAAAATCTGCAAAGTAGAAACCATGTGTTTGTATGGTTATTTTTATATATTTTAAGCCCTTATAAACTCTCCCAAACTGTTTATAAATATTGCCCGCACAGTTATACAGCATAAACCCTTTGTATTCTCTTAGTTATTAGGTAAGATTCATTGAAATTATGTATGTAAACACACTGTTTATATACAGTAAAACCTAAATATTTTAAAGATATCGAGTGTCTCCGATATAATATATGTTACAGCCATCACGATAGACAGGCCACCAGCAATAAATACGTACAATGCAAGAAAAACTGTACACAGTAAATATGTGTACAGTGACACTAAACGTACGTACATGTACTAAGTACTGTAAGTAAAAAATTAATTATGGTTACTCACCAACAATGACACAATGACTTGTCCGATAACGATGAGTTTAGTTTTACTGCCCAACAAAGGAGAGCGTTACAGCTCTTCTAAAGGAGCCTGTTCAGGCAACTGTGTAGCACCGCCATTGTTCCTTCTTCAATCCAAATCCCTAAAGCAGATTCCATCCAGACTACTGCCTTATTACATCCACTTACAACTCGTTTTGCACCCTGGTTAAAAGGACACTGTGGCCGTAGATCTTATATTCCTTTCCTACTTTTTAAATAAAAAGAATCGTAGCCTCATTGATGCCGTAATGGCGTCCTACAGCGGTGTAGCTTTTCCCTTCCTTCAACATATCCAAAACGTTTACCTTTTCGGCAATCGTTAACATCTTCTGTTGGCGCTTGGGCACGGCCCCTGAAGCAGTAGCAGGAGCAGATCGTTTTGGAGCCACAATGAAGGACTTGACTACGCACAAAGATAAACACAAAAGAGCACAAAGGTTAACTCTTTACACAGCGAAACACATTGATGCTGAATGAGCGAGACGAGACTTCCTGGCTAACGCCACAGAATCGAATTCAGCGCTCCGTTGCTGAGCCATTCAGCACACAGGAACTTAACTGCGTGCTCTGATTGGTTAGCTTCTCAGCCATCTGCCAATAGCGTCCGTTGTATGAAATCAACTGGGCAAACCATTGTCCACAGAACCCCCGAAGCAGTGAAAAATCTGCGTTATATATTTAGATATGCTTACATATACATAGCGATAGAGTGAAGCCGCGAAAGTCGAAGCGGAATATAGCGAGGGATTACTGTAATGGATAAAAATCCATACGTCCAAACGCAGATAACATTAGACAACAAAGGAGATCTTGATATGCCATTCATATTAAAACGTTTACAGTTTCCTGTTATAATAGCTTTTGCAAAAACAATTAACAAATCTCAGAGCCTAACATTCGAAAAAGTCCTTTTATTTAATAGAGAGAAAGAAATGAAATTCAAATCACGGGTAGTTATACAATGCATTGATACATATGTAACAGTTCCCATGAAAATAAAAATCTGTTTAAATTGTACATCTGCATCCCCATACGCGAGCAGCAAAACCACAAAGAGGCTAGTGTGTAGCGCAGGCCGGGAGGTTGGCAAACAAAGCGAGCGGAGGGCAAAGCCCCCAGTAATCATATGTGACAAAAAGCAATGTGTATCATATTCGGTTCTGAAGGTATCTGGTGCACGCTGACAGTTGTGTGTGTGTGTGTGTGTGTGTGTGTGTGTCTGTGTCTGTGCTGAACTTATTCAGTGTGTCTGAGCGTCTCTCCCACATGCAGCTGTGGCCTTGGTGTAAAGTCGTTTTTAAACCTTATCTTTTCACTGGGGCTGTGTGAATTGAAAGCAGCTTTTAAAAACTTATTTGTGTGTGAGCTTACACATAGCGGTGGAGCAGTACAAGTGTGTGTGTGTGTTGGGGTGAAACATGGAGACCTCATTGTAACGCAGTTCAATTATAATTTGCTGAAACTATATTGTACACATAAATTCTCAAATATCCAATATAAATGTCCAGAGCTCTGAACCGAATTTGGGTTAAAATGAGTTTGAATATGTATAATACTTGATAAAATGAAAATGTCTCCACTTTTGGTTATAAAAATAAATATAAATGTTTATAAATGTACAAAGCATCTTTCTTTCAGATCTTGATCAAGTCTGTTCTCTTGATAAGTATAAAAGGGAGACAGTTTATTTCAATTTCCTTTCTTTCCTTTCTTATTTCTAATGTGCGTGTGTGGGTGTATGAGGTTTTGGGCACTATTATGGTGGAGCTATTACACTGGAGTGTGTGGTGGTGCAGTGGTTAGCACTCTTGCCCAGCAATAGGAAATGAAGGTTCAAGCTTATTTATTGTTTGTGTTGAGTTGGTGTATTCTCTGTGGCTGCACAGTTTTCTTTGGGAGTGGTTTCCTACTATGGTATCATACTGCGTGGTTTCTTGATAGTTGGATTTGTCCTTGTTGCCGCAGAATCAGATCACCAATGGAGTCTACTTGATTTGGACTCCAGCACCGTATACTGCCGAGCTGGACGGTGTTTTGCTCCCCATTTGTAGACGTTAACACCAGCTAGAGTCATGAGAGTTTGTTTGATGTTCATTTATCTTGATTAGTCAAGTAAGTCAGAGTGGCACTTGCTCTTCTTCAGAGTTCATTTCTTTTTGTTTCCTTTGCTGCATTATTTCTAAACATAGTGTGTGAGTAAACTGATGTCTTAATGTTGGTGAATTAAGAGAGGGCAAACATAAGCCTAAGAGATAAAGAGTGTTTTAATGCTTTAAATACTAATAATTCTGGGGTGAGTTTAAATGTGTTAAAAACAGCTTGGGTGATTTTGTGTATGTTATATAGGGTGTTAAAGGGATCCATGTACATGCATTTAAAACAAGTATACTCATGTTTGAGAGTGTTTGTGTCAAAATATGTGGTGCTGTTTCAAAGGATGAGACGATTGATAAAAATGTGTGCAAGAATGGAAATATGTCTGTTTGAATTAATTTAATTAATTTAAAAAAAAAAACAAACATAGATTTTGCATTATAAAGACATTTTGATCTATTGATTTCTTTTCTCGTCCACTTCTTGTGTATTAAGTAATGTACACATTTTAAATGTGAAACAGAATGGAATGCTGGTGCTTGTATGACTATAAAGCTGATGAAAGGTTCACTTCTATAACTTGATGCTTTAATAAAACATTCCAGACATGTTTCTTAAGATTCTAAAGCCTAAGGTAGAAATGTATGTGGTACTTTAATTAGTAAAGAAAGGAAAAAAAATACAATACTTGGGATATGTATAAATAAAGAAACTCTTAAGCTTTTAGATAGAGATAGCAGATCACGTGGTGCTAATAGAGGGATTCCAAGATCATTTTTGCTAAGTTTCTGTAAAAAAGGAAAAATGTTGTTTTTAACACCGCACATATTTGAACACTGTCTTATAATTAGAGATATTTGAAAGGAAATGTGGAAACTAACTGTTTTGGTTTATTTTGACTTCATGTCTAAACTAATTAAGAATTTATCCATCCAGACTGTGGATTTCTTTCTTGACTTCTGCTTACTATGCCGACTATGAGATGTTCTCTGGAGGACACTGGTATACATTGCCATCCTTTTAGGAGACGGGTACAGTGACCATTGAGACAAATTTGTATTTTAGAATAATTGGCTGAAATATTTTTTGCTTTTTACTGGAACCTCCACAGAACATGGTTCTTTAACTAATAACCTCTACAACAATCTACCTTCTCTTTGCTTCTGTTTATTTTCCATTCTTGGACGTATTTGTATTCTTTGTGAGAGAACTGTAGCATTTGGCTCTTAAATTGTTATATTACTGGTATTGGTGACAGGGTCTCTATTACCCGTGCTCCACATTTCCTCTTAAATTATTATGATGGGGGGGGGGCATGATGGGTAATGGGTTGACTGTTACAGTAACAACATTAAATTTTGTAAGCCCCTTTTCAGTTATGTGCTAATAATATGAATATTATGGGACCATTACTGATAATTTGAGTATTATACCAATACTATTATGAGACCAATTTTTGTAACAATGTACTTGTTATGTGGGATATGTTTTCCATTGAGCAGTATTTGCCACAGCAGCCAAACTGGATACAGCTACAAATGAAAGGTTTTGTTTTTTTTTCATTTATTATTGAATATACAGGCAATAGCCAAATTGAGAGGAACACTGAACATTGTGCTTATCACATTCAGAATTCATTTTTATCATTAAAGACAAATTGGCCCAGACTAGCTGAACTGGACTGAAAGGAACCGCGAGCAATATATCTAATAAGGGGTACCCCAATGAATTAGGTCTGACACCTTATAAGACATTATTTTTGGGATCCAGAAGTAGCTACAGTCTTTACATTTGCAGGTGCAGATGCATGCCATTAGAAATCTCTCAGTCCCAAAAGATTTGTTTTAAAAAGGTCTAGTGAAAATTAAAGCATACAGGCCAAACAAGAACAGAGAAGAGTTAGAATATACCAATATAATTCAGCTTGTGGGGGTTAGAAGATCCTCCCATAGACTAGTGCTGGGCGGTTATGACCAAAATTCTATATCACGGTATTTTTCAAAATTATACCGGTTCCACAGTATTCAACGGTACTTTTTTTCCCCATACATGAGTGAATGTTAACTACATTTTCCACTGCAATTACTGCAGAAGACTGGCTAAGAATAACCTATTTCACTGTCATGAGCATTACACAAAAAAACACTTTAATGTGCACACAAGCACAAGTTTGCATGGCCTCATAATGAGATAGTTTTCAAGGGGGTGGCACTAATGAAGAGAAGGAATCGCATTGCATGACAGTTACAGTCAAAATATAGAACCTTTTTTACTGAACATATTTTGCAAACAACTTAAGCTAAAATTTTGACAACATATTGTCAATCATCCAAAGAGGCATTTAGAGTTAGTAAAATATCCAGAGGTGCTTGTCAAAAGTTGTATTGCACTGAACATGTCTTAGAAAAGGAATAAATAGTGAATATTTTTTGTAAACCAACTACACTTTCTGTTAATGTTAACAATCTCCGTCCACTGACTACGTTAAACTTTACCATCATTAAACTGCATAATATTTAAACTAATAAATAATAACAATAAAATAAATAATAGTGCAACTTCCAGTAATACTACTATTACTTAAAGACTTCAAGCCCAGGTGAATTACACAGTATTCACCAAATAAAAATAAAATAAAACAAGTGCAACTTGGTGAGACATCTTTATCAACTGAACCATCATTAAGGAAAATTGCATTAATATGGACCTTGCTTCAAGCTAAGCTATATACATAAGTAATAAAACTGCAACGTGCATTTATAATGCTATTTGTGGTATAGCCCTACGGAAGAGTATTAGGGCCACAGTGAAGGAGAAAAAAAAAAAAAAACTACAGTGCATCTGGAAAGTATTCACAGCACATCACTTTTTCCACATTTTGTTATATTACAGCCTTATTCCAAAATGGATTAAATTCATTTTTTTCCTCAGAATTCTACACACACACACACACACACACACACAACACCCCATAATGACAAGTGAAAAAAGTTTACTTGAGGTTTTTGCCAATTTGTTAAAAATAAAAAAAACTGAGAAATCACATGTACATGAACAAGGAATTCAATGGATGTTCTTCTCAGTGGGCTTTCTTTATTGCATGCATGCTGTCTCTGACATACCAAACCCCCAGTTCCTATCCTTCCTTTTTCTTTCTCCACATAACCAATCACCACACAATAAACGTCTTTGTGAAATTAAAACTAGTTATAAACTTAGCCCACGGAGTGTTCAGAACTTTAAAAATATCTTCGATATATATGTTCAATTATGCTATCTATTCAGGGTCGCGCCCATCCCAGCAAGTATTGTGTGCAAGGCAGGAGCAAATCCTGAATGAGTCGCCAGCACATCGCAGGGTGAATACGAGCAACACATACACTTGCAGAGTTAATATAGCATAACAAAACCCCACATCCTACATGACTTTGAAAGGAAACTGAAGCACGCCGAGTAAACCCACCAGAAAAACATGCAAATTCAAGGCAGGGTACACCCGAGATACCCTTGTTAAGAGGCAGCAGTGCAACCTCCACCTTCTCGTCATAAGCATCGAGATTAAAATGGAAATGTTGAGAATAAAGTCAAGATATCGTCACACTATTACACAGTACCCAGGTACATTACACTGTACTGAAAACAAATAAAACAAGTACAACTTGGCTTGCACTATTATCCAGTAGTATAGAAACAGTATTTACACATTTGAACAGAATGGTTTTAAAACGTCGGATGTGAACCAAAGTATCTCCAGGCAATGGACGCGACTCCTTTTTTTGGTAAAGCTTCTTCTGTGTCATCATGTTCAACTTTCAGAATGTTCTCTGTCCATTTTCACCGTGCAGTACCTACACTACCACTATCTATTTAGCGGTGTAGCAGTGAAAAAGAGCCCCCACGCAACACCTCTGTGATTAACGGTGTAGCAGTGAAAAAGGTCCCCACTTGAAGAGTTTCCTGCTGCACCACGTTCCGAACGTTGTTTAGGCAATTTAAACCGGTGTTGCGGTATAAGAAAAAATGCATATCATAACAAAAATAAAAAATGGTTTTCGGTATGAACCGGTATACCGCTCAGCACTAATCTATATTTTTTTCATGCCATGTATACTTTGTTAGTACATTGTATTACTGTCTACAGCAATTGAGATATGCAAGTTAGAAATTCCTTGTACTGTATAAAAATGACAATTTTGACTTGAAAACGCTTTCAAAAAGCAAGAACTAAATTGAAAACCAGATGCAAATGACAAAAGCTGAAGTTTCTCCAAGAGGCTGAAAAATATCAGGTATATAGGATGGATGGAGCTCAGAATATAGTCTTAGTGATACTTTTTTAGTTTGGGGGTATTTGATCTAGATTCTACGCGGTAGAAAAATGCCTAGTGCACATTTCATAATAAAAAGGTAAATGTAATGGAATTCTACTTTGCCTAATAAATATAATACAGTATATTGATCCTAATTACATATAAGAGAACATGTGTTCTGGTGTAAAAGCAAAATTGAAAAACTATTTCCCTTTTGATTTTATCAACATGAAAAAAAATGTAAAAATCAATAATCAAACTACATTTAGATATTATGCTGCAATTTAGGACAAGACACTAAGTTTAAGTTTTTTTTGTGTTCCCCTTTTGAGTCACCTATGAAAACAATTACATATCAGGTTTACTTACTTGTCTGAGCCCAGCCAAGTGTGGAAATTTGTTCCTGCTCCTGGTTTTCAGAGACAGCTGAGAACCCATTACCTTCCTCTGCTGGACGAATGCTCTGGAGGTTAGAGACAGCAGAGTCTTGATTACATGGGTCACCACGGTTAGCAATGGATTCTTGGCCACAAACCTCCAAGGTAATGTAGACAAATTCTTCATCATCATTTTCTTTGTTGTAATATTTTTCACCAAGAGAAGCACACAGCTTATTATTTTCTTCACTGTGTCCAGAACTAAGCCCACCTAAACTGTTGACAAATCCAGGCTGTGAAGATGCTTGAAAAGAGTCAGAGCTATCTCCTTCTGTGAAAACTGTTTCAGTATGTGACACTCCTTCAGCTATTAGGATGGCATCTTCCTCTATATCTGTAACAAATAAATGACACATTTGCATAAATATTAGGGAAATAAAACACTTTTACTCTTTACTTGCAAATAACAAAGACTCAATAATTTATGGGAAAAAATGTAAACCAGTTACAACAGGATTAAGAAAGCTGATGGTATAGTGGTTATTATTACTTTAACTTCAATATATAAGTGAGAATATAACATAGAAAAACCCAGGAGAGTTTTTGATGTTTTGCGTTGTATATTTACAAATGATTCTCATGGTTGCTGATTGCAACACTACACCATTTAGGAGGTAGTGGGGTCATTTTACACAACTGTTTCAGCTCATTTAAACTCCTGCAATGACTAGCAAGAATGGCTTGCGTCACATCACAGCTTCAAAAAATAGTTTCTCTTGACTTCTATGTCTAGAATTTCTTTGGTTGAATCAGCTTGGTCGCTGAATTACTCCTGTGTTTTGGCATCTTTGCAATGCTGTATGAGCTTCAGATCAGAGATAGCGGACATTCTTCAACAGAAATTCCTTAAAGAATATGAAATTCACTATTTCATAAATAACTGCAAGATGTCCAGTGGCAGCAAAGAATTCATACACTAGCAAACAAATTCTCCTTCCACTGCTTTCATAGTGTATAAGAAGTTAGTGTGTTTGCAGGCAGTGTTTTTTCCATTATTTCTTCTTTCAAAAAGATCAGCTTTTGTCTCATTGGTTCCTATAGTGTTGAGACACATTCAGGTGCTCTTTATAAAACTAGAGAGGGGCAGCATATTCTTCTGATTTCTGGAGAGCAGCAGTTTCCTATGCAGTAACCTCACATGGAACACACTTTTGTTCAGTGTTTGAAATACTGAGAACTCATAAACTGATGTCAACTTCAAGAAATATTGATAGTTTATTAGCTATCACAATAGGCTTCTTTCTCAATTCCTTAACCATTGTAACATGTGCTCTTTCTGCAGACTCACCTTTAATTCAATTTTTCCCATACTTTACACTGAATACATACATACATAAAAAAATAATTTTCCTTAAACCAGTTCAGGGTTCAGGAAACTGAAGCTCATCCCAGCATCACTGGCACAGCCCGGAAAACAAACTTTAGACAGGATAAAAACCACAGGGCACTCAATGGGAATATAAGAGATTCTAGAGTAAACCTGCAAAGACACCTGAAGAACATGCCCTGAATATTTATTACAGTTTGTTTAACAATGAAGACAATGTACAACTGTGTATGTTCCAGTTTTAAAAAAATATATATCTTTATCAGTTATTACGACCAGAATGAAGATAAGATCTCACTTAAGAAACCATGTATGAACAAATCTAAAAGTTTCCAAAGGATTCAAAAGTTTTCCACATACAGTAACTGTATTTCATAAAATAGTGAAATCACATTCATATCATCCCAAGTTCACTGCAAAGAAACATACAGATTTAACACACTTATATTGCATATGTTTCTTACCTTTCCTTTACTTTTTTGCACCTACAGGAGCAAAACAGGTAAGTCACTTGGAGTTTTTCACTGATTAAAGTTAAATAAGATTCTTGCATATCATACTGCCAGAAAATGGCTATGCCTTGCATATTTATGAGATATGCATTACAAATTTCATAATACTCTGTACCTGTGACAATATTACTACTACTACCCATGCAGTTATCCTTTGACAGTTGTTTTATTCTTCTTTCAACTAATTATTATTTCATATGTCCCAAGACACAAGAACAAAACAAATTGTCTTAATTAAAGTCAACAGTTAGTTTTGCAGAATGAGGACACAGTAACTAAGATATAATGGCATTTTAACAACTTGTGGGTCACAGGTAATCAATTCCATCAAAAAGGCATGGACCACCACTTGGAGCACACTAATCATTAACAAGGTAGACATAAAACTGCACTCAAACTACGGGAATTAATAATAATCGACTGACACAACATATAAACATTTAGGATAAAACAGGAATCCAGAGAAGCTGGTGAACATTCACAATTTAGATCAACAGGACTGAGAGTCAAACACTGAAGCCTAGAGACAAAAATGCTAAACACGGTTTCCAAATATTTCCACATTACCTGGAACCTTCCATTTGTCCTTTCTCCCATTTAGTATAGTTATATAGGGTCATTATTGCCATGCGTACATAGTACTGGGAAATTCTTACTTGTATTTGCTAAATCAGTGCATTCAGACTCGTAAAAGGCCAGTTTAGATTTGCTAATCAGCATTATATTATTTACATTGCTTTATATATGCGTGGGAAACAACATTGTGATGTTGTCAAAATTGTAAATATACAATCACACATATATTGTAGATAAATGCATGCAATGTATAAAGCTCAAAGAAATTAAAATGAAAATATTTGCATTTCCCTACTTTTAAAATCATTACTACTCAGAAAGTTTTCTCTTAACATTAAACATATGAAATTAAATAAAATTTGTAGAAAATATCAGAAAAACGTTTAAAAGGTTTTCTTGGTAACATAACATTCCAACACCTGGCTAATGCATTTCAGAGATCCAGAGGCCCAGAGCCTATTAGCCCAACACTGGGTGAAAGGCAAGATTCCAAGAGAATCAATGCATTGCAGAGACTGCAAATTTAACAGCTTCATATATATATATTTTTTTTTATTTACACAAAAATATTACATAAATTAAGCAATAGTAATCTATTTTTTCATAGGCAAGACTGGCTGGCTTGGACTAGCACTTGGACAGAATTTCTAGAGCAGAATTTTCTCAAAAAGACTATTTCCCATCAGGGATTAATGAAAGTATATCAAATCCAAAATTAAAGAAGTTCATTAATAAATAAAGAACCTACCTCTTTAAGATCTAAATATTGTTCATTGTTCATATATATCTCATCTAAAATTGTCTAAAACGTACCCAGGGCTGGGATGCAACCCATAAGAAATGTCATTAAGTGTCAATTCTGCTAAATCATGTTTTGGGAATGTCCTACACTTAAAACATCTTAGGTAAAAGTATATGCACACGTCTGTGATTTTATAGCCAAGGTTAATGCCTTAAAAGGAATAGTTGGAATAAAAGCATGCTATGAAAACGCTCATTAATCTAATTCTAAAGTAAGCATGTCAGCCCTGTGGCTAACTTTTTTAAAATTGTGATTTATCCTATAAACATATATAAAAAATTTAGAAGGGGTTTTCTTGTGTAATATAGCTCTTACAGTCAGAAAGTGGTGGAGTACCAAGTTTCACAGACTGTCACAGGTGCATACTACTGCACTAGCTATGTTCTTTTCATTTGATTGAATTAATATAATTACTTACTATTTCGCTGACACCTTTATACATAGTCACTTACAACATACGAGAGATACATTTGGTTACATTTCTTTTATTTTTCCCAGTGGCAGCAAAGGGAGATGAAGTGACTTGCTCATGTTCAAATGGTGTCAGCAGGATTTGAACCCACCACCTTGGGGTTTTAATTCCAAATGCCACACTGCCTGCAGGACTATGGTTTGTTATTATGTTCTCTTCATAAAATAAAAACACATACACTATGATATTTTGCATTTTACTCAAAAACTGTCTATTTTCTGAAGATGCAGTTAATGAGCTTTTCAGAACAGGGGGCCAGTCCATTACAGGGGACACTCATTCTCACATCCTAACATTGGACCAATTTAGAGTAACCAAATTAGCATACGTGTCTTTGGAATGTGGGAGGAAAGCCAAAACACTATATAAATGTAATTTATTTTTATATTATTATTATTAGTACTGATGCTGAGAAAATAAGAAGCAACACACTGACAGATACAAGCAATATCTGTACCTGTGCTGCTCAAGTATACAATAGAGTACATCAGTGCTTTTACTGGAATGTAAAACAAGTACCTTCTTATTCTTCTTTCGGCTCAGTTGAAGATTTTCCATCATATGCACTATATTATACTTAGTAAATAATACACAGTATATGACAAGTTTTAATTTAACTTGCCAGCATCAAATAAAAACAATTATTCATCAGACAAATCAATCACTTTATCCAATACAGCTTAAGAGTGGCATGCCTATAACTTGCAAAACTTGCAATATTGGAGTGCAAGTGTTTTTTTTTTATTTTTTTATATACATGCCAAATTACTTTGATTCCACGTGATACTTTCCCACCTGACAAATCAGACTGTTTATCTGCTTATTCTCAAATACCAGCAAACAATCGTCCGGGATTTGCAAATTTTCCAAGAAACCATTTAACAAGAGTTCCACTGCTACTGCTTACACTCCCAAATTGTGGATCTTCTGAAACAACTTCTAAGATTAGCACGCTTTCCAGGACACTATTTAATAATAATTCCACTGCTATTACTTATCTACCTAAAACTAGATATGACTCTCAATTCGGACTAAGGGACATAAACACACAAATAAATAATTGTCAATTCATCTGCCTAGCATACGCAGACTGACTGAATGAACTACCCCGATATCCCACCCAGGACTGGCTGCTACTCCCCAGTCTGTGGACCCGGAAAAGGCACAAATGACTGGACAAACTGAAGGCATTTCTGCATACTATTACCCCTAGTCGTGTCGTCATTTAAAAAGACCCGTCTATTCATTTTCTAAACGTGACGAAATCACAACAGCTTTAAACTGGATGGTTTCCAGATTTGAGTGACGTTTATTTTTGGGTCAGTATATCGACGACAAACAAGTATCTGCAAGTTGTTGTCAATTCCACCCTCGAGGCCTACCCCCTCCCCCCCTTACCTCTTCCTCCGGCCTCCTCAATCGGTCGAGGTGGTGCGATCGTCTGATCAGGAGGGTCTTGATGTTCGCGCACTGCACTGACTTCACACTGGGCGATCTCCAGTTGCAGTTTGAGACTTTTTATTTCTTTATCTTTCAAGGAACTTTCGAGTTGCACCTCGGCAAACCGCTGATCAGCAAGCCACGCAAACTGGGAGACGACGATGCCCACTGCTGACCGGACGGCCGCCTCGATGATTCGAGATAAACACGTCTCAGTCTCAGAGCCGATTCTCAAAAACTTGCCCAGGTGCGTTGCTTTCTGCGACTGCAAATTACAAATTTCTCTTTCCACCAAGTCTGAAATGTTACTAATGATGCCTCGGGAAGTTGCTTTCACCTCCCTCTCTATGGTAGAAGAGAGGCGATCTTTAAAAGCACCACAACCCATCCCACGCTCCATCTTCTCTGCGGCTGGCTTCTTTTTAGGAAGTTCAAGCATCGTGTTTCCATCGACTTTATCCATCTTCAAGACGAGCAGGACAACTGGCAAATTGAATTCTCAGCTTCTGCGAACAGTTACCTAATGATACGCCTCATCCAATACAGCGCAAGAATAGCACGAGATTCCATTTAGCAAACAAATATGCAGCCTTTTAACTAACAACGTGCAAAATAACTTTCGTTTTCAAAACAACTGCTCAAAACTGAGCCGCCATGATTTAAAAAGTATGCAGCTTGCCTTTACCGTCCGCCAATGATCACTGTTGTTTCACGTGGTCCAGCCAAGCTTTGAACACGACAACAGATGCGTGTGAGCAGTGAAGAACTCACGCCTTCGTCAACTTCCTGCGACGGAATGCTGGAGAGACTGAATCAAAATAAAAGACCCCCGTGTCAGCCCGCGTGATTAAAAAAATGGCGCCTAAGCGGAACAGAGCGCAGCGTTTGCAACAGGGGAGCGATGTGATGAGCGGATGAAATTTAGTTTTGATAGTATGTTGTACAAAGCCACGTTAGACTGTTATAATGATGTTATTATTTATTATTCGCATCTGCTAAGATTATTAAAATAAATCGATCAGCGCCACACTGAAGTGAACACGCCCTTGCAACACTTCAACCTGTTCAGTTTAATAGCTGGTGATGTTGTGGTGGCTTTACTTTGTTAAAACATCTGTGTGCCCCCATTGTTCACAAAGTAAGTATATCACCAGCTCTGCATTGTGTATTAGTATAGAATACGTGTGGTTTTGTGGAACTTACGTTGTTACGGTATCCAGGAATGGCTCCTGCTTCATGTCCGATACCAGCCAGCTGCGGCATCCAGCGACCAGTAATCACCCAACCATCTGAACATTATTTAAACCTGCTTAATCCAACTAAGATTTTGTTTTTTGATGGAGGGGGATTAAAAATGTTGTTTTAAACACGCACGTGCAAACGTTGATTTACACGATTGTGCAGAATAAGCATACTAGGTCACTGGATGTGAAATCTATAGGGGCCTCGCGACTAACCATCTCCGATTCCCATCATACTTTATGGAAATAAACTATTGTGGCAATTTTTAGGCTTGCATGTCCATTAGTTTCTGAGATAGGAAGCTTTTTAAAAGGGGACTTGATTGAATTTTTTCTGTAAAAATGAGAGAGTGCTACAAAAAACATGAAATGACAAATATGCCTTAAGTCATAACTGTTAAATCGCTAATGCTAGATGCATTCAATTTTCTTTAATGTTACATGCCTTTAACGTCAAAAATAGCTGGTCCACAGCTGCAAATTTGCCAATATATGAGTTGCTGAAAACTGTATAAATATTACTTTTGTGTTGTACGCTGATTGCGGCTGCTCCTTCACCACCTGAGGCCACAGGTCTGCCACGCCCTCGAGCCTCTGCAGTTCGCATACCAGGAGAAGGTGGGAGCAGAGGATGCCATCATCTGTATGCTACACCGATCCCTCTCCCACTTGGACAGAGGCAGTGATGCTGTAAGAATTATGTTTCTGGACTTCTCTAGCGCCTTCAGCACCATCCAACCTCTGCTCCTTAGGGACAAGCTAAAAGAGATGGGAGTAGATTCATACCTGGTGGCATGGATCGTGGACTATCTTACAGACAGACCTCAGTATGTGCATCTCGGGAACTGCAGGTCTGACATTGTGGTGAGCAGGGGTCTGTACTTTCTCCGGTCCTGTTCAGCCTGTATACAACCCCAATTCCAATGAAGTTGGGACGTTGTGTAAAACGTAAATAAAAACAGAATACAATGATTTGCAAATCCTTTTCAACCTATATTGAATTGAATACACTACGAAGACAAGATATCTAATGTTCAAACTGATAAACATTATGGTTGTTTTGTAGATCTTCACTCATTTTGAATTTGATGCCTGCAACACGTTCCAAAAAAGCTGGGACGGGGCAGCAAAAGACTGGGAAAGTTGAGGAATGTTCAAAAAATACCTGTTTTGAACATTCCACAGGTGAACAGGTTAATTGGAAACAGGTGTTTGTCATGATTGGGTATAAAAGGAGCATCTCCAAAAGGCTCAGTCGTTCACAAGCAAGGATGGGGCGAGGTTCACCACTTCGTGAACAACTGTGTGGGCAAATAGTCCAGCAGTTTAAGAACAACGTTTCTCAACGTACAATTGCAAGGAATCTAGGGATTTCATCATCTACTGTCCATAATATCATCAAAAGATTCAGAGAATCTGGAGAAATCTCTGTACGTAAGCGGCAAGGCCAAATACCAACACTGGATTCCCATGACCTTCGATCCCTCAGGCGGCACTGCATTAAAAACTGACATCATTCTGTAAAGGATATTACCACGAGGGCTCAGGAATACTTCAGAAAACCATTGTCAGTTAACACAGTTCGTCACTACATCTAAAAGTGCAAGTTAAAACTCTACCATGCAAAGCGAAAGCCATATATCAACAACACCCAGAAACGCCGCCGGCTTCTCTGGGCCCGAGCTCATCTGAGATGGACTGACGCAAAGTGGAAAAGTGTGCTGTGGTCTGACGAGTCCACATTTCAAATTGTCTTTGGAAATCATGGACGTCGTGTCCTCTGAGCCAAAGAGGAAAAGGACCATCCGGATTGTTATCAGTGCAAAGTTCAAAAGCCAGCATCTGTGATAGTATGGGGGTGTGTTAATGCCCATGGCATGGGTAACTTGCACATCTGTGAAGGCACCATTAATGCTGAAAGGTACATACAGGTTTTGGAGCAACATATGCTGCCATCCAAGCAAAGTCTTTTGCAGGGACGTCCCTGCTTATTTCAGCAGAACAATGCAAAGCCACTTTCTGCATGTGTTACAGCAGTGTGGCTTAGTAGTAAATGAGTGCAGGTACTAGACTGGCCTGCCTGCAGTCCAGACCTGTCTCCCATTGAAAATGTGTGGCACATTATGAAGTGCAAAATACGGCAACGGAGACCCCAGACTGTTGAGCAACTGAAGTTGTACATCAAGCAAGAATGGGAAAGAATTCCACCTACACAGCTTCAACAATTAGTGTCCTCAGTTCCCAAACGCTTATTGAGTGTTGTTAAAAGGAAAGGTGATATAACACAGTGGTAAACATGCCCATGTTCCAGCTTTTTTGGAACGTGTTGCAGGCATCAAATTCAAAACGATTGAAGATTTACAAAACAACCATAAAGTTTATCAGTTTGAACATTCAATATCTTGTCTTTGTAGTGTATTCAATTGAATATAGGTTGAAAAGGATTTGCAAATCATTGTATTCTGTTTTTATTTTCATTTTACACAACGTCCCAACTTCATTGGAATTGGGGTTGTACATCAGATTTCCAATACAACTCGGATTCCTGCCACGTGCAAGAGTTCGCTGATGACACTGCTATCATGGGCTGCATCAGGAGTGGGCAGGAGGAGGAGTATAGGAACCTAATGAAGGACTTTGTTAAATGGTGCGACACAAACCACTTACACCTGAACACCAGCAAAACCAAGGAGCTGGTGGTGGATTTTAGGAGATCCAGGCCCCTTCTGGGCCCTGTGATTATCAGGGGCGACTGTGTGCAGAGGGTACAGACCTATAAATACCTGGGAGTTCAGCTGGATGATAAATTGGACTGGACTGCCAATACTGATGCTCTGTGCAAGAGAGGACAGAGCCGACTATACTTCCTTAGAAGACTGGCGTCCTTCAACATCTGCAATAAGATGCTGTAGATGTTCTATCAGATGGTTGTGGCGAGCGCCCAATTCTACGCGGTATAATGCAAACATTAACATTATACACAGTTATCTGTTTTACCTGCATTTTTATCACTCTTTAATTAATATTGTTTTTATCAGTATGCTGATGGAGTATGTGAATTTCCCCTTGGGATTAATAAAGTATCTATCTATCTATCTATCTAGTAGAGCAACTTTGCCTTCCTGTATTACAGTTCTTTCAAATATGGTATTACTCGTAGCATAGTTCTTCTTTAGCAAGTAGGTGCACATCTGAAATCAAACCTTTTGATTCATAAGATATTAAGAATTAATAAAATGTTCAAATTCATATTGGTCATGTTTGACAAAGTCTGCCATAAAATAAATTACACCACTTGAAAGAGATTGTTTTTATTAGTAAATGCACAAAATATGAAGTTGGGACCTTGAACCAAACTATATTTACTAAACATCCCATGTTAGACTACAAAGGAAAATGCAAAGAACAGAAGCTTACTACTTATAATCACAGACCTATGTGACACAATTATAAAAATGTATAAGTAAATTCATGTATTTTATGTCAACACTTTAATTCTGTTAAACCTAGTTCTGCAATTTAAACAAACTGCAAACAAATAGCGCCAACTTTAAGAGTTTAAACATTGCACAGATGTCCTTTCCCACATCATCTGGAAGTTTATACTGCCTCCCTGTTGATGTAAGCAGTGCATTAGTGTTCTCCAGGATATGCAAAAAAGAGATCCAAAAGATATATTTTCGTTTCAGCAAACTAATCCTTAGAGAGACCATGAGGATGCATACTACAAAAGTATTGGGACACCTGACCATTACACCAACAGGGACTTTAAAAACATTGCATTCAAATACATAGACATCAATATGGCAATGCCCCCCTTTTGCAGCTATAACAGCTTCCACTCTTCTTGGAAGGCTTTCCACAAGAATTTGGAATGTATCTGTGGGAATTTGTGCTCATTCATTCTGTAAAGCATTTAGGAGGTCAGGCACTGATGTTGGACAAGAAGGCCTGGCTCGTAATCTCCATTTCAGTTGATCCCAAAGGTGTTTGATGGGGATGAGGTCAGGACTTTGTGTGGGCCAGTCAAGTTCTTCCACACCAAACTCATCCAACCATATCTTTATGGACTTTGCTTTGAGAACTGGGGCACAGCCATGCTGGAATTGAAAAGGGCATTTCCCAAAATGTATCTACAAAGTTGGAAGCATATCGTTGTCCAAAATATCGTGGTATGCTGAAGCATTAAGATGGCTGGGGTGGTTCAGGGATCCTTACCTGGCTAGGGGGGCCAATATAATGGAAGAATGGGGAAGACCGCACATAATCTCTTGCTGCTGAAGGAGTGCCATAACATGAGTAATGCCTATATAAATTTGAAAGATCTGGAATAGTTTTGTGTGGAGATATAGAGGGCCAAAGTTCCTCTAAAGCTCAAAATTAATTTTTATACTATATTCAGCAAGCTGTAAACTGGCAAATGTGTTACTGTGGATCAACTGTTACAGATGTTAAAGACATCTAATACCAAATAACAATCCCTGAAAAATTCATGCATTTAGCATTGACAGTTTAAAAGTTGTGACTTATGGAAAATTGTAATTTTCTTTTAAAGGCCTCCATATATCAGAATCTAATGAAGCTAGAAGTTTAAAATTTTGCACACTAGTTGTTGGGTATAGTGACATTATTCTCAGCAAGTATGAATCAAATTGGAGATGGTCAATCGGGAACATTTTCAAAAATCTGTTGATTAGACACTGATTGACTCTACTAACTTTTAATACTGTAGTTCCATTTGGTATGGGAAGCTTAGTTTTTAGAGGCTGTAAACTTCTAATAATAATAATAATCTAATCTTCTAATAATTTAATAATCTTGCCCAATTCAGGTTTGCAGTTAACTAGTCTGCCCATAGCACCAGACACAAGGTGTTGTGATTTGGTAGTCCCAAAAGCAAAGAAGTCCCAAAAATACTTTCAGAAGATACCCTCTGGGGGGAATTTTTTTTAACAAAGATGCTCTGTAGCACCAGAGGCTCCTTAGAGAACAATGTAATTACTGGAGAAGGCAAGACAATCCAGAGCAACTAAAGTCCAAATACCAAATCCAATGGTGAAGTCAAAAACAGAGCACAGATTCAAAAATCAAGGAAATCACAAAGGAAAAAGCACAATTAAACAAAGGAAACACTCAATTCCCTAGTGCTAGATAAACCACCAGGAACTATGGAAAGCCCTCTATATGGGGTGGAGGGCAGTTTTTGACAGTGATTGACAGCTGGCCCCACCCCTTGGAGAACCACCCACAACACTCATGGGACATAATCAAATAAACACAAAAAGTAATGTACAAAATAAACAAAAGAAACCTTAATAAAATAAATACAAATAAATGGTACAAAAGTACACAAAACAGACAAGAAAAACAACTCTGAACCCCAGCCAGGAGAGGAATACTAGCTGAAACAACTAAAAGGTGATGAAAATGCTTTAAAACAATAAAATCAACTGTAGGTAAGAAAAAAAGATTAGAAAAAACATAATATGTTAGAGGGTGGCACGGTGGCACAGTGGCACAGTGGTAGCGCTGCTGCCTCGCAGTAAGTAGGCCTGGGTTCGTTTCCTGGGTCCTCCCTGCATGGAGTTTGCATATTCTACCCGTGTCTGCATGGGTTTCCTCCGAGTGCTCTGATTTCCTCCCTCAGTCCAAAGACATGCAGGTTAGGTGCATTGGCAATCCTAAAATTGTCCCTGGTGTGTGTGTGTGTGTGTGCCCTGTGGTGGGCTGGCGCCCTGCCTGAGGTTTGTTCCTGCCTTGAGCCCTGTGCTAGCTGGGATTGAGTCCGGCAGACTCTCGTGACCCTGTGTTAGCATACAGCGGGTTGGACAATGACTGACTGACTGATACTATGTTAGAGTAAAAGGATAAAAAAGAAAAGGCAAAAGCAACACACAGCTAACAGCCAAAATACATCTTTAGTTGAAAGAAAAAAAAAGACTTTAAACTGCAAAGTTAAGCTAGACTATCAAGTGAATAAAAGTAAGTTTTTAACCCACTACAGCAAAGGCTGTATAGTTGTACAGCTTCAGGTGTGTGTTTAGAACTGATTGTAATTATTGCTTTGAGAATCTGAGAGACATGTTGGATGAGAAGAGACAGAGGAGAACAGCAAGAATGGCTGAAGCAGACCCACGTAAGGCTTTGAACACAAGCAAAACCTTAAAATCCACCCTGTATTTCACAGGGAGCCAATGAAGAGAAGCTAACACAGGTGAAATGAGCTGTCTTTTTAAGTGCCAGTCAGGACTCTTGCAGCAGGATTTTGAAATGGGTGTACTTGGGACAGAGTTGAGTGGAAAGCACCAGTATAGAGGGAATTATAGTAGTCTGGATTAAACAACAGCATGAATAAGCTTTTTCAGATCATTAAAAGATAGAAATAGTTTAACTTTTGAGATGGCTCTAAGCTCAAAAAAGATTTGTGAAACTCCAGTGAGTTAATGATTTTAAAAAGGACTCTTCCTGCATACAGCAACACAGGCAAAGTTCAGGTTTTCTTGATCTGTCAGTATCCCGATAAGTAGCCTGTTATCCATTAAACATTTATGTTTTTGTCTACATATTAGGAACCTCTCTCCACTCCCAGCTTCAACTCATCTGAATGTGGCATAGTGGTTCCTTTTGTCTTGGACTCTGGAATTCTTCCAATGCCAGGGTATAGCCCAATGGAAGCACTCCCAGGTCAATCGGAAGTCATACAAATTAGATATTAATAATCCCAAAAGCTCCTCCTGGTGCCACCCATGGAACTCAACCAGGCTGCCCCATGGGACTACAACTCCCATTATACATGCAGGAATCCTGGTCTGTATATGCTGTCATCTAGCGTATTGGGGGAGCCACTGCTCTGAATGCAACATCTCCCCCTGTTCCTCAATTCCATTGACAACCCAGCTGGGTAATGAATCATGCTCTATCCCAGTCGGGATGCCATCCCATGCTTGCCATCTGTTACAATGTACTTTCAATATATCATTAAGTTACAAGAAACAGACTTAAGTGTACATAAGAAAAGATGAGTTTTGAGGAGAGACTTTGGGAAATTAGGATCAGTGCAGTTGTAACAGAAGAATGAAATTAGAGCATACAGTTTAACCATATAGGTGAAATATGCTAAAATACTAGTAAGATGTGAGTGAGTCGTAGGAAGAGAGTATCAGAGAAATTGAGACATAGCATTCACCAGCATTTGTAAATAAATCTTTGAATTGGTGAGAAGGCTTGCATCAGAAGATTCTAATCTTTGCTGTTAGACATTTCCTAGCCCACAATACACATTGCATCCCTCTATGTCTATGACTTTTCGGTATTCAGCGACTAATTAGTTTGCTGTTTGATTAAAGGAAAATATGATCAAACAGCATTGTTAGGAAAATCATTTACCCAAATTTGTAAGGGAATAAAATAAGTAAAGTAAGCTTCTTCTTTCACATTTGATTTCTGTGGCCGTGTCTCTATTCTGTGGCCAGGGGCTTCTAGGAAGTCCTTTGCCATTTTAGTTCATCATAGGGAGCTTGGTAAAGATGCTGGTGCCATCTGGCCAAAAACGATTTCTCATTGTCTACATGTGAAGGCAGATTTGCAGTAAATGTTCGAGGGACTGTTGCTTCAAGCCACAATTGCCCCTTGCCAAATCTTTGAAACGCAGCCTCTTGAGATGTTTATTAAGGCAGCAGTGCCCAGTTCTCAATTGGAAGATGGTGGTCTGACTCCTCCTGCTTAGTTTATTGAGGTGGGTCCTGTTGTGAGTCATAACCATTAATGAAGTCATGTTTGTTTCTTCTTATGAGGTGGAGATCTGAGATTGGGGAGTAAAGTAAGCAAGACATTAAGTAATACAAGACATAAAAATATAGTGAGTCTAAACTAAAGAGAACAAACAGTGAGGAAGTGGTGATACTGTGCAGTGTTTAGAAAAATATTTACTGTTGCAAATAAAATTAGTTGTACCCAGGGGCAGTTGTGCAGTTTGCATAGATGACACATGAGAAAGAAATGATTCCAAATGAAGGAACAAATTATTTACAAATACAGATAAATAGTATTTAGTCAGCAAGGGTCGACATTATAGAGTCATGCAGGTACTGAATGGTCCAGTAGGACAATTTTAAAGTCAATCTTCTATTAACATAAGCATCAGCAGGTGGGTTTTTCTATTGACAGTGAGATTTTCTGAATTGTTCTCATGCAAATTAAACCTGAAGAAATTTAAAGCTGGGTAATTCTAAACTGGCCCTGTGTGTAAGTAGGTCTGCAATAGACTTGCTTGCTACCTGCACAGGGCTGTTTCTTACCTTGGGTACAATGCTGTCATGATAGGCTCTAGCAACCTATAATCCCAAAATGAATGAAATGAGCTTGAGAATGTTTCATACCTCTGTCGTCTCTTAACAGGGCACCTGCCTGGAAGTTAGGTACATAAAGAAGCATGCCAGGAGGTGGGCTTTGCAAAACCCAACTGGTGGAAAAACCCACACAGGCGGAATGAAAGTCAATTTGCATACCAATGAAAATAAACTGTTGATGGGGGAAGTGTGCCTTGCATATTCTGGTAGCCTTGTCTATTGCCAGGAAGGAGCTCCAAGTTAAAAAAAAAAAAAAAAACAATCCTGCAGCCTGAGTATGCAATGTCTCCTCCTGGAGGCTAGAATACAGGCAACAAAGCAGATTTTTAGGATGACTGGCTCTCTAACCAGATAGAATGATTATGGGGGATAAGTAAAGATCTTGGTGAACTCTTCCAAACGGCCATGTTGGTAGCATAGGATGCCCATGCGTGCCCTATTTTGAGGACACTAAAGCACATGTCATTTATAAATGTGTGTTAGGGCTCAGGAATGCAGGTAGACCTGAACCACTAAAGGGGTTTCCAGGGGCATTTCTGAATCTAAAAGTCGTCCTGGATATTGCTCCAGAAACAGCTCATGAATGCTATGTAATGTTGCATCTTGACCATAGGTCAATTGAGCTGTACAGTTGGAATATGACTTGAACAAAAGTTGGGACTGATAGTCTTGACAGACAAGAAAACCGGAGAGTGTTTCTTGGAGGCAATCAGTAGGTTTGTGTGGTGCGTGCAGCATTGTATTGTAAATAGTGAGCACTTGGAGCAGCAACCACACTGAGTATACAATTTCCAAAAATTTATTTATCTAGGCTTAGTGTTGCAGCTAGGATTTTCATTGTTTATTTTTTGCTTTGTGTTCTTTCATTGTTTTGCCATCCTTTCAGAGTATTTTTTTAATAAATCCATTATATTGATAAAGAGGTTTATTATGGCACTTTTGTTTCAGACAATGGTGACCTTCTCTCTTTTAAAGATGACCTTACTGAGTAGATTAACAGATATTGGAAAGAAGGTGTTACATGTCTACCAGTTCATATTTCATCTTTTCTGTTAATGATTCTTTTTGTGTCTTTTCTGTGTAACTTAAAGTGCTTTTTTATATGTTAATGACAATTATTTTATGTTTATAATATTTAAGTTCTGTGTAATTATGTTCCCATGTGGAAGTATGTGTTCTGTTATGTTCCTTGTGTTTTGTGGATAGTTCCCGAACAGGTGGGGCCACCTGCCCATCGCCATTTAGGAACTACTACCATCCCTACAGAAGCTGTGGAGACAGGCAGTTCAGTGGGAATCATTGAAGAGTATAAAATGGAGTTGGAGTCGTGTGTAGTGAGAAGTGAATATAACTGTTTGTTATTGGATTTTGTGGATTTCTGATTATTTTTACTCTGTCTAAGGATTCTGATTACTGGACTGTGTTCTTTGGGACTTATTAGCTGTAGATTGCCTTTTGGCAGCTCCTTTAATGACAATTATTCCTCTGCAGAGCTTTGTTTTATTTTTTGGTATTTTGCAAATAAATCTTTTTGACAAGCCAAGGTTTACCATTACTCTTGTCTTATAGGGCTTTTGAGAGATTAAGAAGCATATCAGGTTATTTTGGAGCTAACAACACCTTCTAAGCCTCCAAAGCTTGAGGCAGGCCTATTGAGTACAGATTAGCCCAACAGGGTTTTGGACCAATTATGTATTATCTTTGATATTTCTGATCTCTGTCTGATGGCAAAAACTTGATTTCTGAGTCTATCGGAAGGAAGCTTTCTACATTACATATTTTAAAAGACTGCTAACAGATTTGGCTGCTTGTCCTTATAATTCAGCTCCATTCAGGTTCTAAAAAATGTCTGGATATTAAGAAAAAATCTGGAGTGTTCTCCCCTCAACTTTCTCGTATATGTAGAGATTAATAATTGTATGAATTTGTCAACTTGTGAAACAAAACATGTACCTATTGAAATTTCAAGTTTATTTGATAGTTCTTTTACCCGCTTAGATAAATTTCCAATTACGGTGTTCCTTTGTGTATGTACCATGTAATTTCTTTGCAATGTTGATAAGTTAAATAACAGTTAAAATAATAATACCTGCAATGCAGTTAATAAACAGTTACTAAGTAAGATAAATAATTAGAATTTCCCAAAATTATATATTATTCTAGCCCTATCTTTTACTCTTTCATTCTTAGCAGCAGTGTTGTACCGTGTTAGACATAGATTGATACAGGAGAAAGTAGGGTGATATCCATCCATCCATCCATTTTCCAACCCGCTGAATCCAAACACAGGGTCACGGGGGTCTGCCGGAGCCAATCCCAGCCAACATAGGGCACAAGGCAGGAACCAATCCTGGGCAGGGTGCCAACCCACCACAGGACACACACAAACACACCCACACACACTAGGGCCAATGTAGAATCTCCAATCCACCTAACCTGCATGTCTTTGGATTGTGGGAGGAAACCGGAGCGCCCGGAGGAAACCCACGCAGACACGGGAGAACATGCAAACTCCACGCAGGGAGGACCCGGGAAGCGAACCCAGGTCTCCTAACTGCGAGGCAGCAGCGCTATCACTGCGCCACCGTGCCGCCCAAGTAGGGTGATATGACACCTTTTATTAGCTAACTAAATATATTACAAATGCAAGCTTTCGAGGCAGCTAAGGCCCTTTTATCAGGCAAGGTGTAAAAAACAAACTGAAAAATACTCTAGCTTATATTGGGACAGCAAAGTGATTTTCTTCTTTCAGCTTAACAACCTTTTCGTTCAAATGTTAGCAAAATGAATAAACCTTAGATGAATTAACCCTGAAAGAAGAGAACAATGAACTAATAAAATAACAAGATAAGGTAACCATCACTAGAGAAAGTCCTGTAAGGTTTTATTGAAGTGCATTGTAAGATAGGCCTCTGATGTAGTCAGCTGGTCAAACAGTCTGTTAGTCCACATATTTTTTTTTAGTTTTATGACCAGATATGTAGACTGACAGACTGATTGTTATCTCGTAGGTAATGAAAAAAAGTTCAGGCAATCCAAAAAAAATACAGAAAATGAGAAGAAATGTCAATTAATTCACAAACAGTACAAAGTTGATAAAAGATTAAAACATATGAAATACAATACATGGAATTAAATGTAAGTAAATGCATAGCACAAATCAAAAAGGTACAGTATGTATATTTCAAAATTTAACATTTTAAAGAATATCTATACTTTAACTAAAAATGATCTCTTACCATAAAAATTATAAAACAATGATTTCATTGATCATAATATAATTTATTGAATAAGTTCAGACAACCACTATAATTACCGATAAAACTTTTTTTTCATTGACAAAACAAACTTACAAACTGTTAGTGTTCATATGTAGCCAATTGTGATAAGTATTGAACACAAATGGTATTGAACACAAATGAATGAACCTTTTGTGGAAATTCATACAAGGACAATGAAGAAAACTTCACTAATACTTCACTAATACTATTAAATCGCTAAAAGTACTGTATTTTTAAGTATTTTAAGCACTAAACCAAAAAAGCAAAAAATGAATTTTTAAAAACCATGTAAGCCACTAGGGGGCGCACTGCCACCCTAACTCCCGGACACAGACAGGCAGGACACAGGTTCACTCAAAACCTGTGTATTTTTACAATTAAAAGTGCACAAACCACCAGAAGCACACCAATAAACAGTCCATCCGCCTCCACTCCATCCACCTCCTCCTGCGCTGGAGGTCCTCTCCAGGGGCCTCATGCATAACGCCGTGCGTAGAATTCGGACTATAACATGACATAAGCACAAAAGCAGGAATGTGCTTACACACAGAAAAATCTAGATGCATAAATCTGTGCGTTCGCCAACTTCCACGTTCTTCCGTTAAATAAATCCTGGTCAGCGTGAAAAGTAATACTCATGCATGCGTCTGCTGCCCCACCCCAACTCCTCCCAGAATTCTGCCTCTTTGAATATGCAAATCAAAATAAATAGCCCTTAAGCTCAGCCTTCTGTGAAAAGGCAATGGGAAAAGCACGGGGGAAAATAGAATTTCAGCAAATACCAAGTGGAGGCAAAGAAAAACTTACTATTCGTTCACAAAGTCACATATCAAAGTTGCCGTGAAAAGATGAGTCGTCACCCACCCTCTGAGTTTCATATGAAAGCTCATTAGGGTACAAAGAAAAAAAAATAGGCACTGTAACAAATTAAGATGCTTCTCGCACCCTTGCACCCTCAGACACCACGTCAGACACTAGGTAAAAGTCCAATAATGATATTTATTATATCAATAATGTGCACAAAGCACCCTCCACTCCCAAATACTCCAATAATAATAATAATAATAATCCTCCACTCTCCCAGACGCTTAGCCACCCTGCCTCCCAACTCAGCTCATCGTCTGGGAGCTCCCATAGTCCTTTTATATTCCCTGACCCGGAGGTGTTCCTTCCCAACAGTCCACAAGTCCTTATTCCTTCCGGGTCAGGGTAAATGATGTTTTTTCTCACCCCGGAAGCCCGTCGCTCTTCCTATGACGAACTTCCGGGTCATAGGGCATGAAGAACTCTTCGGTCCTCCCTGCAGCTCCCTCTCGTGGCCCCATGGCATCCAGCAGGGCGGTGCATAAAAACTACATGGTCCATAATGCCCTGCTGGTCTTCTGGGGACCTCCATGCTGCAAGGAGGGCTCCACCTGGCGGCTTGGGGGTATTGGCCGGGGTACATGGCCGGCCATATCTTACAGTATTCCCCCCCCAGCGACGAATTATAAAGATTCGGGGGGGCCTGCCCCGAGAGGAAGTCTTCCTCCAAGAGGACATTCGGTTGAGCCTTGATTAATCTGAATATCTTGGTCCCTGGAGAACCTAGGGGGAATATTATTCCAGTTTGATATCTTGTCCCCCTCTCTCCAAGGACAGTATCGCCAAATGTGGCCCAACCTTCGGCACCCGTAGCACTGCCTCCGTCCTCCTGGTATTCTCCCCCTGCGGGACTGAAAACAATTAGGAAATGTTAGGTCCGCCTTGTTTTGCTGGGAGTGAAACCCCTGCCGCCTCTAATGGTGCTTTCTCTCTTTCTTTGTCAGGAGACCCCCGTTTTATTTTCGGGATCTCCTGCTTGATCTGAGGCTTGTCCACAGTCTGAGTCTCTCTACTAGATGAAGAGAGACCCTTTACTGTCTGCACCCCTTTTACTTTATAAATTACCGGTGGCGGCATCTTTAGGGCTGTCTCGCTCCGGGAGTCAGCACTGTGTAGCTGCCCGGATCGATTAGCCCTTCCGCTGGCCACTCGGTTATTGTACCGGCCTCTCTTGTAGGGCACGCATCCACTTGGCACCCGCTATGGATTAAACGCGGGCCCATGTCACTCTGCGTCCCTATTTCATTATATACGGTACCGGCTTTACCTACCTGTACCGCTAAATCAATTAAGACAGGTGGCTCCCGAGACAATCGCCGCAGGTACTCATTTAATTTGTTCATAGGCTTTTCAGCCGCTCCTCTCAAGTCTGCAACGATCGTCTGGATTGTTTGCACCACCTGTAAAAAACTGTGCACGGGCTGAAGCAACTTCTCCAGCTCGTGCACGTCCAAAAATTTATTCAATGCAACCGGAGGCACGCTCAAGCCATCATTAGCCTTACCCTCCGGCTGGGAGCCAATAAACACGGCCGCTCCTGGCACGTGCTTCGACAGGTCCCGCAAGGGAGCCTGGGATTTGGAGTTCTTTTTGGAGGACGCGGTGCCGCTTTTGGCTGACTGCGATCAGTCTGCATCAATTTGTCGACAGACCGATCAGTCATTTCCCGGACCTCCTTACTTTTTTGTAGGGAGAGCGGTGCTTCGCTCATCTCCCTTTTCCCCTTCGGAAAACCCAAGTCCGTCTTTTCTTGGGTGAAGCCACAAACAGCTGAACATGGAACGTCACCTTCCTGGAATCCTTCGTGGTAGGTCACGTGTCCCTTGCCGGCACCCGTAATGCGGAAGTCCTTCGGGTTGCTCGTTTGCCTGAAAGAGAGCGCGCCATCGCTTTCGGGTTTGTCTTCTGCCTCCCGCAGAGCCTTCGGATGGACATCTGGGAGGTATGTACATGGGACATCATGTGTTAAATTAAAAAGATTGTAAAGTACATTCCCAGCACATACCTCGTCGGAGACGTCTTCCTCCGGAAATCTCTCCCGAAACTCGTAGCTGCTCCATGGCTCGTCTTGAGCGTAGGCAATGCCGAGCTTTAGACCTCCGCTGTGACTGGCGCTCTGCTTTGTCTTCTTCCCCATTACGGACTTGAAAACAGGGATAGTGGTGTTTTTTCCTGTGTGTGTCGATGTCTTCCCAGGGTATTCTGTCCACAATAAATTTTTTAAATACAGGTCCTCTGCCAAACTGACGGCCAGAGAATCCTGCCGGAGCTACGCCAATTGTAACAAATTAAGATGCTTCTCGCACCCTTGCACCCTCAGACACCACGTCAGACACTAGGTAAAAGTCCAATAATGATATTTATTATATCAATAATGTGCACAAAGCACCCTCCACTCCCAAATACTCCAATAATAATAATAATCCTCCACTCTCCCAGACGCTTAGCCACCCTGCCTCCCAACTCAGCTCATCGTCTGGGAGCTCCCATAGTCCTTTTATATTCCCTGACCCGGAGGTGTTCCTTCCCAACAGTCCACAAGTCCTTATTCCTTCCGGGTCAGGGTAAATGATGTTTTTTCTCACCCCGGAAGCCCGTCGCTCTTCCTATGACGAACTTCCGGGTCATAGGGCATGAAGAACTCTTCGGTCCTCCCTGCAGCTCCCTCTCGTGGCCCCATGGCATCCAGCAGGGCGGTGCATAAAACTACATGGTCCATAATGCCCTGCTGGTCTTCTGGGGACCTCCATGCTGCAAGGAGGGCTCCACCTGGCGGCTTGGGGGTATTGGCCGGGGTACATGGCCGGCCATATCTTACAGCACACAGTGGGAAAAAAGCACCAAATGTCAACTTTAAACTTGAAACTTCCACTTTAATCATGTAGTTTATTTTGTCATTAAAGTAGAACATCATAAACTTCATCTTAAAATCGTTTAATTTACTAGTTTCTCAAATTCCATCGTAACTAAAGTCGTACTGTACATTAAATGCTTTGTTTTGTATTTGATCTTCTATGTGCTCTGTGTGTGAATCACTACCTGCTTCTTAAACCGGCTTTCTCTTCTTCGGACAGGACACAGAATCCATTCGTGATATTACAGCTCTCTGAATAACTAAAATACTGAGATGTATATACGTGATATCATTTTCATGATGATAGGAGTTAAAGCATGTTATTAAACATGGGAACATGGCGCGCAGTGATTGTGCGCGACCTTCGATGAAATCATTTATTGCAGCAGTACTGTCTCTTTCAAATGTACTAACCCCCAATTACTGTCCTTCCTTTTCTTTCTCCAAGTACCCAATCGCCACACAATCCGCTCTGTAATAGACGTTAAGTCATCTGTAAGCTTATAACGCCGACTCTTCAAAACTTTTAAGGAGCATTGAAATATCTTCGTAGTACATGTTTAATTATTCTATCCTTAACGCCAGTCCCAGTGAAGCATACAGTGCAAGGCAAGAACAATCCATGAACGGAGCGCCAGATCCTTGCTAGCATAGCGACACCATGTCCTTTAATTACTAACAATATAGATTATTTAAATTTAATTATTTAAAGTTTTATCTGTATAATATAATAAACATATTTTGCTGCATTTCATCTTAAAAATGATAATGTCATCATATGTAAATACGCGCTTTATAAATTGGCTCAGGTTGTGCAATATTATAACTGTATCACAAGTTTACAGTGAGGTAATTGTACTTATAAGTACAAGCAGTTCTACAAGGAGTAGTTGATGGACTGATTGAGTGCATTTAGAGTTCTTGGGATTAAACTGTTTCTGAACCGCAAGGTCCATACAGGAAAGGTTTTGAAACGTTTGCCGTGTGAGCAGCAGTTCAAATAGGAAGCATGGCTGAGGCAGCGTGTGTTTGACGCTGTATACCGATAATTCTCTTTCTGGTCAGCTGCTCCTAGTGGTGCGGTGAGAGTAATATGGAAAAAGATGATCCACTGTGGCAACCCCTAACGTGAGCAGCTGATAAAAGAAGAAGAAGTTGCAGTGAGAGTAACAACGCTAAAGCAGCTATGGTATTTGGAATAGCTTGACCATTCTGTGGACCATTATATTGTTACAGGTTAATTACAATCAGATGCCTTAAAACTAATAAACAATACGCGGTTAATTTCAGTGTATTTATAAAGCCGCGTCAGGGATGTGCATCTGAAAAAGAAAGATAAACCACACGGGAACAGAAATATTGCTTTGACGCTGGGTGCCGTCAGTCTGCAAAACCGAGTGGAGAACTTGCGTACAACAGAGTATGAGGTACTGTGGAAATATGCGTGGGTTTACGCCAAGTTTAGGTTTTGCACATCGCGGTCTGAATGCGGAAACGTTCATACACAACATTTCTGTGCATACATGAGGCCCCAGGTCCTGGCGGCCCCCACAGAACCCAACAGGGCTTCACCAAACTCTAGTTCCCGATATGCCCTGCAGGAATCCGTGGTGCCACAGCTGCCCAGAAGGGCTGCCCTATAGTGTCCCAGGGGACGTATTGCCTCATCAATGCCCTTTCCCCTGGTCCTTCCGCCCTGCTGGTGTCCCGGCCAGGTAATGGCTGTGGCTGTCCATCACAACCACAGTTCACAACAATTGTGGAACACAATTTGCCTCAAGAAAGACAGTAGCAAGAACCTATATATCAAAATATGATCATTTGTTTAACAGATAAACCTGCTTCAACAATATCATAAGAATCAACTGTCAAGAATGCATATTGAAATGTTGTCAGTCAATCAAAGTGGTGAGGTAAATTCTAGAAAATCCCTAGTTCTGCATAAAAAAGATAGACACAAATTTGATGCCCTTAAAAACGTTAATCCTATGAGGCAATAAACTTTTATTATACCAGACATGTCACGATGATCCATACCAAAGGTCGGAAGTATGCTTTCATATACTAACTATAGTTAGTTATTTTGTTAAGGGCATTGATGAGTGCCAATTTGCCAGTAAAGCACCACACACAAAGCATAAAAAATCTTGCTCAATTTTCCTTATACTTGCTCAGGTAAAGTAGATACCACTTCTAATTATCTGATTATAAAGAAACTTCATATCTATGTGTTTCTTACAAAATTTAAATCACTTATCTTTGTTTATAATGCAAGTTTATATGGCAAAGAACTACTTCCGGTAATCCGATCAAGCTGAAATTTCAAATCTAATTGTTTTTTGTGGTCAGTAATATGCCACTTCCAGTCACCTGATCAATGTCAAATTTTATATCTGACAATAAATAATGATCATACAAAATTTTAATTATTCATCATTATTTATATGATGGTAGTAATACATATGTAGTAGTGCTGATACCTGCTGATATCATTTGAGGTTATCTGATTGAGGTGTAATTCTAAATCTATGTTTTTTTCTTACCCTAACTAACAACGATATAAAACTTCAATTATTTTTATCTTCTTATAATGCAATTTTACATGAAAAACTACTATACAAAATTGAATTAATTGTTCATTTCAACTCTGTACCAGTTTATCTGAAAAATTTTGAAATGTGTTCAGTTAAAGTACCACTTCTGGTTGATGTATGTTGCCCAAAAGTTGATAGACACACATACACACACACACACACATACACATAATTGCAAAAATGGTCAAAACATAGAGTGCATGAAACATGGAGAATCATCAAAATCTCAAGGTTGATTTTTTTTTTTCAATTGCTATACTTTCTCTATACTACGTATGCAAGTAAGTAAAAGAAAGAGCAATTATCTCATCATAAAGACGTTTCTGTATTCTGACTGCAGCTTTCAAAGAATATTCCTAATAGGTATATGGTATGGTTTATTCTAAAATAAAGAATAATTTTTAAGTTTCTTTAATAATACCTCACAGTTAAAAAAATATTATACCAGCTCTGTGTTTATTTTTATCAAGTTCAATTAATTGTGCCTTCTTAATGAATTGTGTGGTGGCAGTTTTTTTTTTTTTTAATTTTCCCTGTTTCTTCATAGGGTTTCCTCTGGGTGCTCAGGTTTTTATTCCACATCTCAATGGTTTGTAAGTAAGGTTCACTGGAAAGGAAAAGTTAGCCATGTTTAACTAAGTATGGTTAGATGTACAAGTGTGCTTGGTGGCCTAAGGTTTCCAATACTGTCCTGAATTTAATTAAGCAACTTCAAAATGGAATGAATGCTTCTTTACTTCTTTACTTTAGTCGGAGAGACACACGCAGTCAGAACAAACTAAGGTCAAAACCAAAAGTCAGACTGATCTATCCTCAAAACTGAATATGCTTAACCAGAGGTGAAATTCTCAAACCGGGATGTCAATACAAAAAGATTTTAATTTGCATGCAACAATATGAGCTATCAGTTCTCTTATATACCCAAGAAATGCCCACATCAACCTTTATACAATTACTACGATGACATTGCATGTATTGCATATTTTTGAAAGTCTAGGACAGCGGTTCTCAAACTTTCATATTTCGCAGCCCCCCCCCACCCTCTTCCTTTTCTACCTGGAATAATTCTGCGCCCCCTTCATAATATAAGATAGATGAGAATAACCCATGATACAACTAACAAAGGTATGATACTCATGCAGTGTCGCGGTATCCTAGCATTTTTACTTCCATAAGATTTGCATGTGTTCGGCTAACTTAGATGAAATATTTGCATTTTTTTTAAAGTGCTTTAACAACTGTTAAAATGCCTTGTGTGGTTTCTGGTAGTAATTCTAATCCCAAAAACAAAGAATATTTTTTTTATTCTTATTTAATTATTTTTTATGTAAAAAAACGATTAAATATGTTTTAATTTTTTAAAATCTCGTAAACAAGGACACTGATGAAGTCAATCTGCGCGAGACGAACGTATTTTCGTCCGACAAATATTATGCCACATGCAATAAAGAAAGCCCGCCCAGAAGAACATCCATTGAATTCTGCGTTCGTGTCTCCGATCACCACATCACGAACCCAACATTTACACAATATCTATACAGTATTATAATTCACTAAGGTAAGACACCCATGGAAAGCACGCCGGAAGGGCCATGGATTCACTAAGCCGCCGACAAGTAAGAAGCCTATGGCGCATGCAGGAAGGAGCCACGCCAACCAACTCCAAGACCATTGGATACGACGACAACTTGCAGAGCCACGCCCACCAACTCGGACGCGACAACACAGAAGGAACACCGTCATTTATATTCGTCTGTCGTAGAGGCCTCATGTACCTCCGAGCCACCTTGACTGTTCATAGAGGCATGTTCCTCGCGGAGGTGTAAAACGGTTTGCGAGGGGTATCCCATGGGATCCTTAAAACAATCCTTTACAACTGAGGTTAAAACACAATGAAGTAAGCAGTCTTTAAAAACTGAGTTTTCAGTTACGACGCATGACCGCATGCACCATAGCAAACTATTTTACACGCTACATACAGCAATTCGCATCTGCAACAAACATGCATCTTCTTCACTCACGGAATATATGTTGCTCTCTCCAGAGTTCCATCTTTTCATTCACTTTCTGTTGTATCCTCAAACCCTCCCTTTTTAGACAATTGTGTCTTTCCAGAAGTGTTTAGCATTCAATAAATAATTATACGGCGTTTGTTATGCCGTGGGTTCACTATTGTGTTGTATTTTGCTCTCTCCAGAGTTCCATCTTTTCATTCACTTACTGTTGTATTCTCACACCAACCCGTTTTAGACAACCGTGTCTTTCCAGAAGTGTTTAGCATTCAATAAATAATTATGCATGAGATTGAGCGTGTGTCTACCCGGCGCAGAGAGGCGTGGGTAAGCCGTTGAACCCCATTCAGGCTACAAACCGTGGAATTCCCACTAAGTGCGACTCATACGCTCCCACTGGTTTCGTCCCTACCCTTTGTACACATCCCCCTCCCACCTCGCTACTACCGTGGTCGGGTGTCTTGGTGGATTATATATAGAAAAGCAGCCAAAACCGCATAGAGCAATGAAACGTCTACGTCAGTCACAGGTGCATCTGGACTGTGTAAAGTCGACAGCAACTCAAGTGACAAGTTGGAGGTGGGCACATGAGCGGGCAGTGCATACTGAACGAGATATCAGCAGACTAGCATGATGGAGGGAGCTGAATAGACGTCCTTCTCCTCTCCTCCCGTTCCACACTCCTCGCCGTGCACCCCCATCCCTCCATCTGGCAGGAGAAGGCGCGATTGTGGTCCGCCAGTTTTCAGTCACGGACAATTGTGTGTTGGTTCGTTCCGTGCATTGTTACAATGTTGCTTTTCTTGCTGATTTGTTACATTACCGATTTTTCAAATGTTAATATTCTCCCTGTGCTTAAAAATCACTACAAAGCCGGCCTGATTATGCAGCGTATGGTATGCCGCGAGTCAGCTAGTTTAAGTTAAACCTGTGCGATACCCATTCTTATGTCCAGTTTTTTGGAGCCTCGTCACACCTGCTATAAAGTTCTCTACACTGAACATACACCTGGGGACCCCTTAATGCAAGGGAGCAGCACTACAGCCACGCCACCGTGCCCCCCGCCACCCATGTTTAATACATGCTTTAATGCATTTCATCATGAAAAAGATATCAAGTATTTATCTTAGTATTCTGAATGTTCATTCAGCAGGAATATCATGAAGTCAATGTGAGGTGATCGCTGCTGGCGCCTCTCAGTGCAAGAGGAAAATTTTTTAAGAAGCGCGTAGAGATTAACAACAAGGTTAGGGAACACTCAATATAAAGCATTTAATGTGCTACATTAACTTCTGACGGGATTTGATAAAATCTAGTAAATGAAACATTCATTTTAAGATGAAGTTTAGTTTGAGACATTCTACTGACAAAATAAACTATTTGAATAAAGTGGAAATGTCGACTTTAATCTCGACATAAATGGCGAGAATGAAGTGGAAATGTCGAGAATAAAGTCAACATATCGACTTTAATCTCGACATTTAGATTTTTTTTTCTTCACTATGTCCGTATTATTTTTTCACCAAGGCCCTAATACACTTCCGTACAAACCAAACCTAGACAGGCTGTGTACTTTAAAGCAGGCACATATTAGTCATTAGATCTATGCCTTAGAAATGTTTTATTTTAATTTTAGTTATAATGCATTCGTTGTGATTATATGCTTGTAAATTTAAATTTGAAATAAAAATGTAAAAAATTATTTTGATGTCTTGTTTATTTATTCAACGCCCCCCTTGTACAGCTTCAGCACAGTTTGTACAGTTTGAGAACTGCTGCTCTAGGAAGTATTGCTAATGAAATGACTGATGTGTTTGCTCTGAAAACTTGTGCTCATCGATGATGTTACATCATAGAACATTGTTTACCTTTCTATTAGTTATAAAACAAAAACTAATATTAAATTCAGAATCCTTCGATCCCAGATAGGTATATAACTTGTAAATATTCATTCAGGAAAATTTTCAAAAAATTAATTAAAACTGTGTATCATAACAGGATCAAGTAAACTTATTAAGAATAACAATAACAACATTTATTTATATAGTACATTTTCATACAAATGATGTAGATCAAAGTGCTTTACAAGATGAAGAAAGAAAATTATATATCAAAAATAAAATATAAAAATAAGATTAAGCAATGCTAAATAACAAAGAGTAAGCAGGCCTCACAAATGGAATGCTTAGTCTGAAAGTACAAAAACACCATAAAAGTATCCAAAAATGCAACAATGCCCTAAAAGAAGAAGGAAGCTGTAAACCTCTGTCTTTTTAAGAATTGGCAATGTTGAATCTTTAACAAAATCAAGATTTATTATAAAAAATTGAAAAATACAAGATAATGCCTAAAAATAATTTGTGTTTAAGGTATTTGAAAGCAAATAAGTTCCAATACAAATTGAATGTCCAATAAATAGCAAGAAGTCCAATAACCAGAGAAAACAAAATAAAAACAATGCTTACTTCAAACAACTCTCAATGACATCTTGAGGGAATCCATCTTATCCACCAGAACATAAAAGTTGAGGAAATATACATAAAGTAAGTCCAAGATTTAATGTAACAGTATATAAAAAGGAATATGAGTATAATAAAACCGGACAATGCCTCAGATAGCTGTAGCCAAGGTCAAGACAAATAAGGATCAGCATACATTTGAAGCCAAGTAAAACATCATAATCACAACATAAATCCTACCGCTAGGACCTACTTGACTAGAAGCTAACCGTCACTAATTATAATGATGGGTTTTGTATCCACTTAGAGATATGGCAGTATGTCATCTGCATCATTTTAATATCACTTCCTGTGATATCAACAGCATAATTATCACTGTTGTGCGATCAACTTACCAGTCATCTCATAAACACAAAAATAAAAAATACACAAGACAGTGACAAAAATAAACTTTTTAATTGCAAGACTAATTAAAATATAACTTCATAGAAAGATTCCTCAAGGGTCACATCCCCAAAATAGACAAAAAAACACAGATAATTTAGAATAAATACTACAAAATTAACCATACATTATAAATAGAGAGGGCCTCAATGACAGCTTTCTACAATCACAGTCACCCCAGCAAAAGTAGAAACAGCATCTTTCTTTATCAAAAATACTCAAGGGCGGATGATTACAGGGAAAACACAAAGTTCACTTCAAAAAACAACATACAAACCCTACAGTAATCCTGGACCTTCACACAAATTTAGTTGACCCCTCTCTCTATCGGTTGAAGGGGCATGTTGATTCGCTTGCTGAAGTAACAAAAAGCACACACATTTCTTCACATCATCTTTCTTTCCCTTCAAATGGGGTCTTTCTTGTTTCTGCTAGTTGAACGTTTCGTTCAACTTGGTGGGGCTGTGGCTGTGGAATGCTTTTAACTCTACCTCAAGGCATCACTCAGTCCAAACCTCAGCTTGATGTCCCTGTCTTCTGCTTTTCTCTCTTTCCCTTTCCTCATGCTGGTGTACACCATCTATTGTCCTTCCATGCAAGCAGCACTCATACAGAGGCTCTCACCTTGTAGTGACCCTTTCGATTTCACACTACCATTTGTAGAACCTCTCCAACAGGCAGTGTGGCTTCCTATCTCTCTTTTTCCTTTTCATAGAGACTCGCTTAGGGAATACTTCCTGCATTGTGTCTATGTGATGGTGCCTTTTTCCATAATGTATAATGTATATTTTAATAACTTTTTTTTGTTAAGTTTCATATAGCTCAATTTTAAAAAATTAACAATATAAATGTACTTTACATGTACTTTGCACTTTTCTTTTGAAATCATCATACCTTTCTGAGGTAGTTTGGCAGATCACGTTAATTTGTCTTCCTTTTGCTTACTACAGGTAAGGGGGTTAGGGGTTGCCACAGCGGATCATCTTTTTCCATATTACTCTCACAGCACCACTCGGAGCAGCTGACCGGAAAGAGAATTATTGGTATACAGCATCAAGCACACGCTCCCTCACCCATGCTGCCTATTTGAACTGCTCTCACATGGCAAACGATTCAAAACCTTTACTGTACAGACCTCATGGTTCAGAAACAGTTTCATCCCATGAACTATAAACACACTCAATCAGTCCATCAATTGCTCCTTGTAGAACTATTTGTACTTATAAGGACAATAACCTCACTGTAAACATGCGATACAGTTATTATATTGCACAACCTGAGCCACTTTATAAAGCGCGTATTTACATATGATGACAATATCATTTTTTAAGATGAAATGCAGCAAAATATGTTTATTATATTATATAGATAAAACTTTAACTTCATTTAAATAATCTATATGGTTAATAATTAAACATGTGAGAACCTGTTGCCGCTGCATTAGCAAGGATCTGGCGCTCCGTTCACGGATTGTTCCTGCCTCGCGCTGTATTCTTGCTGGGGCTGGCGCGACACTGGAAGGATAGATGGATAGAACAATTAAACATGTACTATGAAGATATTTCAATGTTTCTTAAAAGTTTTGAAAAATCGGCATTCTAAGCTTACAGATGGCTTAACGCCTATTACAGAGCTGATTGTGTGGCAAATGAGGTATTTAGAGAAAGAAAAGTAAGGACAGGAATTGAGGGTTAGTACGTTTGAAAGAGACAGTACTGCTGCAATAAATGATTTCATCAAAGGTCGTGCACAGTCACTGTGCGACCGTGTTCCCATGTTTAATAACATGCTTTAACTCCTATCATCATGAAAATGATATCAAGTATACATCTCAGCATTTTAATTATTCAGTGAGCTGTAATATTGCGAATGTAATGAATTCTGTGTCCTGTCCGAGGAAGAGAAAGCCCAGAAGCACGTAGTGATTTACACACATAGAGCACAAAGAAGATCAAATACAAAACAATGCATTTAATGTGCTACTTTAGCTACAATGGGATTTAAGAAACTAGTAAATTAAACAATTTTAAGATGAAGTTTATGATGTTCTACTTTAATGACGAAATAAAATACGTGATTAAAGTGGAAATTTTGAGATTAAAGTTGACATTTCGTGCTTTTTCCCACTCTGTGCCTATTTTTTTTTTCTCTGTACCCTAATAAGCTTTAATGTGACACTCAGACAGTGGGCTATGACTCGCCTTTTCATGGCGACTTAGATATCTTACGACTTCTTTTTTATTTTGGGCACTGTGCGAATTTGTGAACTTGAGCTTTCGAGTTTCTCCGACACTCTATGTCACTCGATCAACTTCTTTTTGTTGTTTGTACCACTGTTTAAACCAACAAATAGTAAGTTTATCCTTGCCTCCACTTGGTATTCGCTGAACTTCTTCTTTTTCTCCCACATTACCCCCCCCCATGCTTTTGCCATTGCCTTTTCACAGAACACTGAGCTTTAGGGCTATTTATATTGATTTGCATATTCAAAGAGGTGTAATTCTGGGAGAAGACAGAAGGGACAGCAGACGCATGCATGTGCATTACTTTTCACGCTGACCAGGATTTATGTGGCGGAAGAACGTGGAAGTTGGCGAACACACAGATTTATGCATCTGGATTTTCTTGTGCATAAGCACATTTCCGCTTTGTGCTTACGCCATGTTATAGTTTGAATTCTATGCACGGCGTTATGCATGAGACCCCTGGTCCTCTTTGGGGCGAATAGAGATGAAAATGTGTTTAGGTAAACGACATACACAAAAAAATGTGGGAGAAATGAAAAATCAGATCACAGAAGTGGTTAAAGAAGTGTAAGATTTAACCACCTCTTTAGAACTTCGTTAATCACAAGCTTAGTCAGTATGAGGGGCCAATCAGGCCATAAATCATATATTTCTGTGTGTAATCTATTGGTTTACATGTGAGCACCATTGGTTTATGAATAATTACTATCAGTTTGCGTGCATACTTAATTGGTTGTGCGTGTGAACAATACTGTTTTTTATTCATATGAGCTATATTGGTTCGTGTCCATATATTATCGGTTTGTGCATCAACTATATCCGTTCAAAAATATATGATTTATGGCCTGTTTGGTCCCTCATAAGACAGGGACACACGGGGGAGCTCTAAGATCACAGATGGTGGTTCATGGAACCTGTACAAATAGAATACCCCCAACACCCACATCTGTTTCGATTTGCAGGGGAACAAATGAATTGCAGAGAATCTCTTAATCCATGCTTGTTAGTATTTGATTTACAGTTTCAAACGTGTGTCACAGATAAGGCGAAAGTCACCTTTATTACTACCTTACTTGATGGACAGCATCTTGAGTAGGCATGATCTCTATATGACACAAGAATCCCAGTATTATTCTTTAGAGGTTTTTCTTGAGGATTACAAAAGTTAGATTTAAATTGGCTATAAAGAGATTTTTGGAATTTAATTAAGGACATATGAGTATTAGTGATTATGTTATTACTGCCCTGAAGAATAGCTATGCTTGAAAGTTCATTGGCTGGATGAAGAAAATTACTGTATTATATTATAAAAACTTTCAAGGATTACCTCCTGTATATGGACTTTCTAAATAGCCCAATGAACTGCATTTACACTAGATATCTACAATTCAGAAGCTATGCCTTATGGTGACATTCTGCTTGAAATATGATTCTACCCTTCTCTCCTTTCTTGTAGTATATACAGTATATTGATTTAGTTTTACTGTCTTTATTACTTTAGTAAGTGCACAAGTTACACTTTGCTAAATACTTACATTTGGTTGTTTTTCTACTTTTCTACTTTTTTATGTTTTAGAGCTGTAACTAGATTAATACCTGCTTCAAAACTATCTGCATTGTATACCAGTAGGTAAATAATTTATTAAGATGGTGTTAATTATCTTGTTGTTGCAGCCACTGCACCAATATTATGGGCACTTCAGGTATCTAAACAATCCACCTGGGGCAGCTGAATTTTCTAGCAGGCAAGGAGCAGGCCACTCTTTTACAGTGGGAGGACGATGACCTCAGGTTTGTAAGAGCTGACCATTGTATTAGTCATGTCACATTCAGCTTACCTATTCTCAACAAAAAAGTTTAGCTCAATGAGGCTAATAGAACATTATCCTAAATATGAAGGAAACCAAATTGAATTCTCGCTTGTCTCTCAACAGTACCTTTATACAGTATTCAGTCCATGAATATCATGAAAACAATGAAAACAAGAGGTAACAGAACACATCCCAGGCAAAGTCTTAGATCCTAAATAGATGCCATGAACATTTGATCACCCCATAAACACAGAAAGTGTGTTACACACAGTTGTAGCAGCTCTTAGAGACAGTATATTATTGTAGCACCTCCCTAAATGATACCATGGAATACAAGGTTAAGAGTGCCAGCCTGAACTAGAGCCACTAGACAGCCACATTCCTGGACCAGTCACGTATTTCTTGCTTCATTTTGGTGTTCCAATTTATTTTTAAAAAGTTCCAATTTGTCTAATATTTTACACATAACTCATCAATTAGCAAAGCAGTATTCATGGTTTGGTAAAAAGACTAATTTGAAGTGTATACATCATTTATGTTTAAAACAAGAAATATCAAACCAATCCGATATTCTAAGTTTATGACGTGAAGCTTACAATTTAGGAATTGCACATGTACAGTATGATATCATGTTGCTTAGTTTTGGCATGGTTTGCTTTTGCCATATGCTTAATCTGCAAAAATGATTATATGTTTGTACTTGTTTAAAAAAAGAACACTAGAGAGAATTTCGAATTCTGAAAATATTTATTTGTTTCTGAGTACAACAATTTGATTTGTCAAACATATGGAGTATTCAGAGATATCACTCAGCATATCAATGCCAAAAACATAAAGATGCTGAACGAATAAGTGTGCCAGGTAGGCCAGAACTTGAAACAGACACGATTTATGCAATCAGCAGCAGCAATAAAATATGATCGGAGATGAATGTTTAGAAGTGGGACATCCCTCAACAATTGATCATTTGGTTCATATGTTTTTATTACAACTTGATAAAACCAAATTAAATGCACCACATGCATATGTATATTATTGCAATGTTGAAAGATGCTGGACTGCATTTCATTTTGGAGCAAACACATTTCCAATGGATACAATGAATGGAAGCTTGAACTTTGTACTTACCACCTTCAGATTTCACTTTGACAAATTAAAAAACATGTTGACTGAGAGACAAGCCAAGACTGGATTCAATAACCTTCTGTTTTGCTGCTAGCATTATTGTTGATAAGGGATACCCCCAATGAAACAGGCTTAACACCTCATTAAATATTATTTTGGAATCCATATGTTCCAGGCATCCATCAGTCCAGTTGACTATGGAGTTGAGAGCTGTGTTAAGCTTCTAATGCAGCATCTGTTATGACTTTGCAGGCCTATGTGGGAATAAAAATCTCTACTGCACTTGGTTCAGGCAAATTCTGATGCTGGTTTTTCTGTCAGAAGTTTAGCCTTTCTTCTTGGATGTTTCACCTTGTCTGTTGGCCGAGTAATTCTTCGAAACGAAAAAGACGTTTCTTGCACCACCTGTCTTCAGGATTGCTGTCATGCTTTTGCATGTGTCTTTGTCTATGCTTAAGCACTTTCTGTCTTTCGTTCAGACATCTTTGAATTGCAGCTGTGGTCTGCCTGCAGGCCTTTTCCCATTTACCAGTTCTCTGTACAATAGGTCCCTGGGTAATCGGCCTACACCCATCTGAGTGACATATCTGAGCCAGCACATCCATCTTTGCTTTGGGAGTATGTATGTGCTACCGATCCTAGCCCTCTTGAGGACAGTATTGCTGCAGATTTTGTCCTAGCAAGATATGTTGAGGATTCACTGGAGGTAGAGCATGTCAAAGGTGTTGAACTTTTGCTCATGCCTGGCACACAGTATCCAAGTTTCACTGCCATAAAGAAGGGTGATCATGACCCAGGCTTTGCAGACTTGGACCTTATTGTGTTCTGTCAGCCTGCTGTTTTCCCACACTCTTTTGTTAAGTCTAGACATGGTAGTAGCAGCCTTACCAATATGTTTATTTAACTTGGCTTCAAGTGGTAGGGAGTCAGAGGTGACTGAGCCCAGGTACATGAAGTCACGGACACCCCCCAGTTCATGGTTGGAGATTTTGACGTTTGATGAATAGTTCATGTTCTCCCCATGACATGTTTTTGTCAGACTAATAGTGAGTCAACACAAGCTCCACTGAAACACTCCAGAAGTAGTTGGAGGTCATCAGCTGAGTCAGCGGTAATTGCTGTGTTATCTCTATTGTAAAAAGAATCTTGGAAGGGAGAGAGACTACGGAGATGAGACGTGATCTTCTCGGAAGACAATTTGACATCACGTGAAACAAAGCTGTGCGACAACATTTAAAACAAGTACATGAACATCTAACCTAGCAGTTGTTGGAATGCTTTTGGCAGACACACTTTATGTGCTCCCGGATCTTAAAACAACGACAAGTGACAAGCAGAACATGCAGCTCGCCAGCAGCAGCAGCAAACCAGCAGTTGAACTGACCGCTTCTCTTTAGCGTGCATTCAGCAACCAAAACCCCAACCACTTCACAATGCGAGCAGTAGAGACACAAAGTGGCAAAAGGACAGATGCTAAACAGGCTTTGAAATGATCGACGCGCAGCGCAACAAGCAGAACATCCAGCTCGCCAGCAGCAGCAGCAGAAAGACGGCAGCTGATCTGATGGCATCTCCTTAGCGTGTGTTCAGCCGCCCCCCCCTTCACAAAGTGAGAAGATAAATACGTCCTGCAAGAGAGAGATTTAACCACGCCCAGAGCCGGAAATAAAAGACAAGTATTGTTTTTACAAAAGTTTTAAAGTAAAAGTGAAAATAATGCATATGTAACAATTCACATAAAAATAACAATCTCTCTAAATTGTATATCTGGTAAACCAAACCTGGGGATGGGTGAGCAAAGCGAGCAGGGAGCAGAGCCCCCTAGTCTGCAAAAAGAAAGTCATTCAAGCACTTCACCTGAACCATGGTTTTAGACCTTTCACTGGAGAGTTTAAAAAGCTTTCAGTCTGACTTGGTGTGAAGGTAGGTGCCGTCCATGAAAGATCTGAAGGCATCCGTCAATCGAACTGAGAAGAAGATCCCAAACAGTTTGGGGGATAGAACACAACCCTGCTTTACTACACTTTAAATGTTGAAGGTGTCAGATGTTAAGCCACCAAAGACCACTGTGACCTTCATGTCCTTGTGGAATGATATGATGATATTAAGGAGCCTAGGTGGGCATCCATTCTTAGGTGGAATTCTGAAGAGACTGTCCCTGCTGACAAGGTCAAAGGCCTTTCTAAGATCTAATAGGCAATGAAGAGCGACTGTGTTTGTTCCCTGCATTTCTCCTGAATCTGTCTAAGGGAGAAAGCCATGTTGATTATTGACCTGTTGGCATGGTATCTGCATTGTAATTCTGGGTAGACTCACTATGCAGGGACTTGTAACCTTCTCCCTGTAACTTAACCATAGAGCTTCCCAGCAGTGCTGAGAAGTGAAATGTCCAGGTAGTTATTTCAATCGCTCTTGTCACCATTGTTTTTGTAAAGAGTATCAATGCTGGTATTTCTCATGTCTTGTGAAATTGCACCTTCCCTCCAGCAGAGGCACATGATTTCATGTAATTCAGTAATGATGGTGCTTTTACAGCATTTCAAGCCCTCAGCTGGGATTACATCTTTGCCCAATGCTTTACCAGAGCCAAGGGATTCCAGAACCTTGCTGAGTTCTTCAAGGGTAGGTTCTCTGTCAAGCTCCTCCACAACAGGTAAGCACTCAAAAGCATTCAGGGCATCTTCAGCAACCCCATTTTCCCAGGCATAAAGCTCAGAGTAGTGCTTCACTCAACACACCAACTGTGGTGCCCTATCCTGAATAAATTCACCTGTGGAAAACTTCAGAAGAGCAGTTTTCTTCTGTGTTGGACCAAGCGCTAGCTTAATTCCATCATACATCCCCTTAACATTGCCTGTAACGGGTACAGTCTGGATCTGGGAGTAGAGCTTGAGCCAGCAGCCATTGACACATTGCCTGTCACACTGTTGAACCTTACTGCAGATAGTACAAAGGACCTGTGGGTTTTTTTTTTGCTGGAGCAGACTTTATTTGCTTCCAGAGTGAATCTCAAAGGGTGTGCTTCAAACCAATCTGCTTATTTGCTGTTTTTCTTGTCAAAACATGACATTGAAGCATTATAGACAGTATCCCATCCCATCTTTTTTATGTGTGCGCATTGGGCAGGCCTGAGAGCAATTTTTTTATAATGTGCTCAAATTCCTCCACTTTCTCTTGATCGTGTGTTTTGCTGATGTAGATGCAAGGTCTGTCTTCCTTTTTGGAACAGTGTAACCCCATTTCTTGCAGTTTGATCTTACTACAGACAGTGGTAGTAATTACCATCACCCCCGGCTGACCCAAAACCTCTACGAGAAGGCAGGAGGAAGTTTAAATCATAAACCATTTATTCTCTTCAAAGAGGGAGTACTCCTATTACAGGATGCTGCAACTAGATGCACACAGCACACCGTAACAAGAAGCACGCCATTTTCTGCTAGTTAAAAAATTACCTTACTTACATCATACAACGTTTGTTATCATCATTGGTTGCGTCCAGTTGGTAACCAGACAAAAGGTGAAATTAACCATAATAAATTATAAGTAAGCAAGGTCAGCAAAAACATATACAATTCTCCTATGACAGATCATTAATTCCCAGCATTGCATGTAAGCTTTGCCATTTTCAGCTCCTTTCTTTGTCAGCACAGAAGCTGAAGGCAGCTTCCTTTCTCATTCAGTAAATAAAACATATAGTTTCCTGCCGACAGCCTAACGTAGTCTTCTTGCATCCTGTTCCAGCAACCCTAGGTTACTGGAAAATACCTTTCAATCACATAGTAAATGTACTAAATGTGATTAATTACTTTAAGATATAAAATCCAAACTTCACAACTGTTAAAAAATATCAGAAGGCAAAGTCATTTATACACAGAGGGAAAACGCAGTGTTTTAAGAAAGGATGTAGCTTTAGGTAATATTTTTTTTTCATCGTCATCCATTTGTGTTCCCAGGTTATATGGGCATTGAGCACATTTCCAATTTACACAAACTTTTGATATGTAATCACATAAGTCAATTCAGTTAAAGGATGGTCACAGCATTCTGGATAGCTATGGTAAAAGCAAGGAGCAAAGGCTGTCCGAACATCATTAACTTTTGCATAGCCATCAAGAAAAAAAGGAAACCTTCTTTACCTCCCCAAGGTTTAGGTTGTGCTGAATATTCAGCTTTTCTGTTTCAGAGAGATACAGAGGCATTAGAAAAGTTTTTCTGACTACTGAGATAATGATCAGAAGGAATTATGCCAATAGATTTTGGTGGCAAGCAGTTTTGCCTGTACATTGCCATACACTGAGAGGCTAGGGTCTTACATCGAAACAGGTCAGTACTGCCAATGTTGATGACCTTATCTCTAAATTCGATACAGGCAGTTCTAAGAATTTCTACATCATTTTTAAAGTCCTCTTTAAAATGAAAAACCCCATGTTTGACACTCTCATACCAGGCAAAGAAAATCTTTTTCTTTCATCATCAGGGTCTGCACACCATAACATTCAGGCTCAGGATTGGGGCTGATAATATCCTGGTTTTCAGCTGTAGCGCTTCAAATCCCATGGCTGTAGGCAAGGCACTCAACTTCATATGGATGAAGTTAAGTGACTCAATAAGAAATAATTGATAAATTGAATCTGTGAAGCATATCAACTTATTTCCTTGAGTGGTAACCTGAGGCTTTACTCCGTTTTCAATCAAATACTGCATTAAAAAGTACCCATCATAACCATTCGAATTGTGTGCTCTCAAGGTATAGCCTTGATACTAGGCCTAGCAGTATCTGCCAAAGACCTGGTATACACAGTCTTCCCCAGCACAGAACCAAATTTTCCAAGGACATACAGTATATATAATTTGGAATATGTACTCCTGCTTGTTTCCTACTTTCAAAATCATAAAACACATTTTTATAAAGCATTGATGCTTTTCTGCCTCATTTACAAATGCAACATTCCTTAGAGAGACATTTGTTAGGTTTTGTAACACATGGGACACATTACATTGTCGTAAGCTGTTTCTGTATCATTGGTCTTTTCATTAAATTTAGCGGTGGTGTGTTTTATAAAACAAAATTGAGATCTGCAGTAACGATTTCAATAAGTACATGTATGCTGAATAATCTTTTCTAGAATCTGTCTGCAGTTGGGAGAAAAACAGACATTGCAGTGTCCTTCACAGCAGTGGCTAAGGGTTGAGTGGTATCTTGGGTAATAGTAGTCACACAAATATATGACACACAGAAACCCCTTTAGATTCAGAATACTGTAATAATGACTATCATGCAAAAAACAAAAATTATTTTAGGGTTTCTACCATGGGAGCTTTCAAACTTTAAAAATGACTCATTTCTAGGGCATCTGTACCCAGACAACAATCTTAATATTAGTCAGTTTTCAAATTTCTTATCATCTGTGAAGGACACTTTTCCATGCTCAGATAGTCCAGCCCCGCTCTGGAGGTTGTACGCTTCCTGCAGGCATAACTGTGGATGTTGTCTATACTGGGGTTCCACTAAGACAAGCAGACAAGAGACAAAGCAGATCCAATTCCCATAATTATAAAAAATAATTAAATGGCTCATTTTCTTTTTATTTCATGATTAAGTAGAGTGGTGACCTTGCAAATGCTGTTAACACCACCGTTAGGTGACCAAACAATCTGCATTACTACCATTAACATGACTCTGATGATTCTCTATCTGTTGAAGAAAGTCTTCTATACAAAGAGCTGTTCCAATCATCTGTATCAAAACGCTAATGGACAGGGAATCTGTAAAAAATTCGAACAGTACGACATCATTTGGATTTAAAGTACCAGAAAAACTACTCCAGAATTCCTTGCAATGTCTCATGAAGATTATTAAACACCTCCTCATAAGATTCTAGTTCATAGGGCATCGGCCAAATTTAAAGTGTGTCTTATTTCAGCATTATCTCTGCTTGATCCTGCCCCCACTTCTCTGCTTAAGAAATGCTCGTCCATATTTACAACCCCAAATCAGAAAAAGTTGGGAAAGTGTAGAAAATGTGAATAAAAAAATAAAGCAGTAATTTACAAATTTCCCTTAACTTTTATTTCATTGCAGACAGTATGAACACAAGATAATTCATGTTTTTTTTTTTGTCAACATCATTTGATTTGTAAATAAATATCCATTCTTGCCATTCAGGCTTGCAACACATTCCAAGAAAAGTTGGGATGGGGGCAATTCAGGGGTAGTAATGAGGTATAATAACTATATAATGATGTGATTTGAAACTGGTGATGTTAACAGGTGATTGCAATCATGATTCAGTACAAAAGCAGCATCGAGGAAAGGCCTACTCCTTTAGGAGCAAAGATGGGCAGAGGATCGCCAGTTTGCCACCAAGTGCGGGCAAAAATCTTTGAAATAATGAAGAAAAAAGACAAGTAGGAAGAGATTTGGGCATTTCTCCCTCTACAGAGTATAACATAGTGAAAAGAATCAGGGAATCTAAAGAAATTACCATGCGCAAAGGCCAAGGGCGCAAGCCTAAACTAAATGGCTGTGATCTCCGAGCCCTCAGATGGCACTGCATTAAAAACCGTCATTCATCAATAAATGATATAACTGCGTGGGCTCAGGAATACATCAGGAAGTCACTCTCGAGCACTACAGTACGTAGTTACATTAGGAAATGCCAGCTAAAACTGTACTGTGCCAAAAGGAAGCCCTACATAAATAGTGTCCAGAAGCGCCGTCGACTTCTCTGGGCTCGGAGGCATCTGGGATGGTCCATTGTGCAGTGGAAACGTGCATTGTAGTCAGAAGAATCGGTTTTTCACATCTTTTTTGGAAGAAATGGACGCCATGTGCTGCTGACCAAAGAGGAAAAGGACCATCCAGACTGTAACCAGATACAAGTCCAAAAGCCAGGGTCTGTCATGGTATGGGGTTGTGTCAGTGCCTTCGGCAAAGGTAACTTGCACTTCTGCGATGGCACCTTCAATGCTGAGAAGTTTATCTCAGTTTTGGAGGAAGAAATGCTGCCTTCAAAACAACGTCTTTTCCAGGGACGCCCATGCTTATTTCAGCAAGATAATGCCAAACCACATACTGCGCGCATAACAAAGGCATGGCTGCGTAAGAAGAGGGTGCGGATGCTTGACTGGCCTGCCTGCAGCCCTGACCTGTCTCCTATAGAAAATGTTTGGCGCATTTTGAAATGAAAAATGCGTCAACGAAGACCCCGTACTGTTGCGCACCTAAAACGTTGTTTGCAGGAAGAATGGGACAAACTAACACCTGCAACACTTAGTCACTTGATTTCTTCAATGCTTAAATGTCTTTTAAGTGTGGTTAAAGGACAGGGGAACTGTACAAAGTGGTAAATGCTGTACTGTCCCAACTTTTTTTGAAATGTGTTGCAAGCCTGAATGGCAAGAATGGATATTTATTTACAAATCAAATAATGTTGACAAAAAAAAACATGAATTATTTTGTGTTCATACTGTCTGCAATGAAATAAAATTTGAGAATTTATAACTTGCTTTTTTTTTTTTTATTCACATTTTCCACACTGTCCCAACTTTTTCTGATTTGGGGTTGTAGTATTCCTGTTGCCTCATTGGTAAATGCATGTTTCATTTCAAGTTCTGTCCCTACTGTCCTCAAAACTGCTGCAGTTATCCCAATCCTTAAAAAAACCTGACCTGGATCCTTCCTTTCTCTCCAGTTACAGGCCTATCTCTAATCTCCCTTTTTGGCTAAGGTGATGAAATGCGTGGTTGCTACACAATTCCATGATTTTCTTCGAGACAATACACTGTATGAGCCTTTTCAGTCTGGCTTTCGTACACAGCACAGAGACAGCTCTTCTCCATGTAGTTAATGATCTTCACTGGTCCTCCTTCTTGACTTAAGTGCAGAATTTGACGCTGTTAATCATGAAATCCTCCTGTCACGTCTCTCTGCTGTAGGCATCTCTGGCTTAGCCCTTCAATGGCTCACATCATATTTCTCTAATAGGCAACAGCTTATCACACTCGGCCGATAAAAATCCTCCACCTCACCTGTTTCGCGTGGTGTCTCTCAGGGTTCAGTTCTTGGACCATTACTTTTTCTACTTTATATCCTTCCTCTGGGTTAGATTATTCGCAGATATGGCTTTAACTTCTACTTTTATGCAGACGATATACAGTTATATCTTAGTAAAGACTCCCCTACAGATTCACCTCCCAGCACACTCACTGACTGCATCACTGATCTTAAGCTATGGATGAAAAATAACTTTCTCAAACTTAATGCCAATAAAACTGAAATGTTACTGGTAGGTCCAAAATCCCAACTTCTAGCTCACTCAGCTCCTAGCTCCATACACTCCTTGTCACTCTCTCAGGTCCCCGAGCAGTAATCTCCTTACTGTCCCACACACCAGACTCTTCATCCTGGGAGGCAGGCAGGTCCTTCAGTGCTATGGCCCCTCAACTCTGGAACTCTCTTCCTCAGTCTCTCTGAGATTGCTCCTCTTTCTGCACTTTTAAATCTCAACTGAAAACTTTCCTCTTCTGTGAACTTTTGTGTAATCTGTGTAATTTTTTTTTTACTCTATATGTAAAGCGACCTTGGGTTTGTGAAAGTTACTCAATAAATGTAACTTATTATGATGATGATGATGATTATTAAATGACGATCTATCAATTTTTGAAACACTTTCTCATCATTATCACTAGAGGCAATAGCCACAACTGAAACAGGCACAGCCAAGACACAACTGAAGCAGATGAGACAGAAGAAACACAGTAGATGAGGGAGCCATACGCTGAGTGACTGAAGATGTAAACATTTGACTCTTTGAGGCAGAAGTGACAGCCTTCTGAAAAGCTGGAAGAAAAGGCCGACCATTGGTAGAACCTGTGGTGCTTGTTAAACCATGGACCATTTGTGCTTTCATATTGTCCGTCAAAGACTGGTGAGCTCTTTCTAACATTTCATCCTGTGTTGCTACCGTGCACATGATTTTTAAAAGGCAGTTAAGCTGGTCAACGTTAACGGGAGTGGTCACTGGTGAAGGAACTCTCATAATATCTATTGTATTGTTTTTATTGTGGGTTCCAATAACTCAGCGACATGTTCTATGGAAAAGTGTAACTCTTTACTTGAACAGTCATAGACATGTACAACAACTTCTGCAAAAAACACCAACTCCTGTTATCGCGTCCTGTATGTAAATTAATGAAGGCATTAAAATTAGCTCTCACATTCACAGATCAACATCAACTATTATTACATCTATCACATTATCCATGTGCTTTACATTTTGATTTTACAGATTACCACTCTCAAACCCCAAGTCCTCATTTAAACACCTTTTCCTGTTTTTAACTCCTGTGATGCTGTTTTCATTGCAGCTCCCACTTGCCATTATTGTGGGGACGAGTTTTCCAAAATTGCATAAAAAAATAAACTTTTCACACAAATCATGAGGGAGGGGTAAAAGGTCCAGTAAATCACTTTCAAAATTCGGCAGAACACGGTCCATTTCAGCCTTCAGGTCGTCAGCCTTAGTGCGGGTGGCAGTTCTTTTGGACTCCCCATAATATTTGTCTAAGAAATCCAGGTGATTGAGCTGCGGTGAATTTTGAAGCGTCTGTGTCAGTAAGCCTGGCGGTGGTGGTTCTGAAAAGCAAACAACACATAGTTTTCTTTAAAACAAACATTCATCACCACACTTGAACAAATAACTCAACTGATCGCTCTTCTTAGGGTCTGAGGTTTCTGTAAAACATATTTAAAACCTACAGAGCATTATTTTTGCCTACACACCCCATAGTTTAAAGTAGTAGTTACAGGGTTCCAGGAATGATTTATCTTTCTTAGCTGATACTGGACTTTTAGTCTCAAAATAGCAATCCGTGCTAATGATTACCTCCTGTAACTGTAAATAAGTTAGATATAAGAATAGACAGCTCGGCTTCCAATTCTTCTACAGTCAAAAAATACAGTAATAAGACTGTACGTACATATAAAGAAAAATTCTATTTAAAAGTAATAGAACAAACTCATTCTTTCTGCAATCAATGAGCCAAAAATTGCAAACCTCTGGAATAAGAAAAATACTTCATTTATAAAGTGGGAGTGACATAAATAGAAACAGTCGTTCGTTTAAAAAATCTGAAAACTCACCTCCGGGTGACTTGGAGTCTGTCAGTTGACCAATTTGTTGGAACTGTCTAATTGGAAAATGGATTTAAAAAGATCATCATTCAACAGGCACTATCTTATTTCAATAATCTACACTGCAATAACAAAAGGTATTTTTTTCTTTATTTTCCATTGCAGCAGTTAAAAAAAAAAAGAAAAATGACCACTATTTGGAAAGAACGTGTTACTAGTCGGATAAAGATGAGCTTTTCTACGGTCTGTCTTTCAGAGCGACACGACCTGGACATTAGGAAGAAAGCTCATAGGTAATAAGGTGCTGATGTCCTCCTTCCCGGGACGGCGGTGAAATTTGTTCATTCAAAAGTCAGTTTTTGGGTTCTTACATCTAGTTCAAATACAATATGTAAATACTTCGAATAAATTGTTTTTAGAAAAATATAAACCACTTGTGCAGGCAGAAATGCTTTGTACAGTGATAGCTTTTGAGTTTTTAAAATAAACGACCACTTATGGTTTAAGACTTTCATATTTCTTAGAATGACATGTGTATTTTAATAACTTTCCTTATGCTCTTTAAAAGTTGTTTGTCTATCTTGATATAAACAGTAGGACATTTTCAAATTAGGTTAATAGATGCATGCTTAATTACATGCTGCAAAGAGATGGAGTTCTTGTTTTTAATGTTAAGGTTTTTCTCGTGAACTTTAAAGGCCGCCTATATTTGTTTGTAGCAGATGATAATTTAAATCTAATAACTTGTCTTATAATTTTAAAATGTATCCCGTTTTTTTAGAAATGAATATGCATGCAACTTTGTTTTTCGATTTTTAAAGATGATTGCTGATTTTGTTAACTTTTCTTACAATCTTTAAAGATGCCCAATTCATATAGGAGACCTGAATTTCAATCTTAAAAAATGTCATTTGTTTGAATTATTTTTATTTTAATATTTTTAATAACTTGTCTTCTGACCTTCAAACATTATTTTTTCTGTTTAATATTTGTTTTCAAACCTTCTGAATGGTGTTGAGGGCCAAATAGCACCAACACTTTATTCAGAAGGTATCAAGACTTGACTGAAATGGCGCCACCACCTTTTTCAAAAGATGTTAAGGTTTTACTTCCTTTTACAGAATAGATTGCTTGATATCAACCAATATGGCTTCAAGAGGAACAATTCAACTGAGAAGGCTTTAACAACTGTGGTTGGCCAGCTACCGACATATCGTTGGTCCTGATCATGCTGGATCTTTCTTCTGCCTTTAACACAGTCAATAAGATTCTTCTTGCCTTCCTCTCTGACCCATCACTGGAAATGCTCTTAGATGGTTTGAGTCCTACATCTCGGGCAGATCCTATAGCATTTCCTAGTGAGAAGAGTTGTCAAAAGCACACCAGACGTGCACTGGGGCACCCCAAGGATCATGCAAGATCTTTTACTTTTCTCTCCGTACCACCTTACTAGGTGCCATTATCTAATCCCATGGGTTCTCTTTTCAGTACTATGCTGATGATATACATATACAGATATACCTGTCATTCTCACTGGCTGACGATGCAGTATCACCTAGAGTCTCTGCATGTCTTACTGATATCTCAACCTAGATGAAGGGTCATCATCTACAGCGCAACCTGAAAAAAAACTGGTTAATGTGATCCTGCCCAGCTTGTCTGATCAACTCTCCATCTCTGTACAGTTTGTCTCACTGTTGCTAACACCTGCCAAGTCTGTATGCAACCTTAAGGTGGCAACTGATGAGCAGCTATCTTTTTTTGACCACATTTCCACTGTTTCTCATTCGTGCAGGTTAACGCTGTACAACATCCACAACATCAGACCTTATCTGTGAATATGCAGCACAACCTCTGGTCCAGACTCTGGTCTTATCTTTTCTGGACTATAGCAACTCGCTTCTGGCAGGAGTACCTGCATGTGCTGTCAAGCCACTGCAGATGATCTAGAATGCTGTACGTCTTGTATTTAACCAGCTGAGATGGGCACATGTCACTTCTCTCTTCAGATCTCTATATTGGCTCCCTGTAGCAGCATGCATTAAGCTCAAATCCCTGATGCTTGCCTACAGAGTAGTCAGTGGGTCAGCATCTACAATATGCATATGGAGACACTGGTGAGGTGTTATGCTCCTTCTCGCCTTCTCAGGTCTGCCAGTGAACAGTCTGGTGAGTCTCATTCCGGACTCTTTTACTGTGTAATTCCCAGATGGCTACCCACCTCCATCTGAACTCCTGACTCACGCAATGTATTCAAGAAGCAATTGAAAACAAATCTGTTCTGTAATTATCTGTTTAATCGACTGAAAGTGAAAAGAAACACCTAAGCTCTGTGTTTGTTGTTTATGTTTAATTACCTTATAATACAATTGTAAATTATTACTTATTACCTCTTTTCACGTGAGGCAATCAACTTTTGTTATCTGCCCTATTACACCTGCGGAACAAAAAGGCCTTCGCCTAATATTACTCGATTATGTTTTCCGCTGATGTGAGTTGCTTTGGGTAAATCTGCCAATCAAATAAATGTTTTTATTAATTATGACAAGAACATCCTGAACGAAAATGGTTCTGGGTTTCATTAGTAAAACAAACTCGTCTTTGGGATATTGAATTTTATTTCTCATGACCTTTAAAAGATAAATAAACAGTTCCAGAAATAGTTCACTTTATGTATGAGATTTTAATATATTTAATAGTTGCATGCTTGATCCTGCTAAAGGATGCCTGCTTGTTAGGAGATTATTTTAATCATACTAGTTTTAAATTGTAAGATACTCATATATTAGTAAATTGAAGTATATCCTTATTTTTTATTTATTTATATTTATACACTAGCAGAATACCCGCGCTTCGCAGCGGAGAAGTAGTGTTTTAAAGAAGGTACGAAAAAGAAAAGGAAAAATTTTAAAAATAACGTAACATGATTGTTAATGTAATTGTTTGTCATTGATATGAGTGTTGTTCTCATATCTATCTATATATATATATCTCTATCTATATATATATATATACTCGCGCTTGGCAGCGGAGAAGTAGTGTGTTAAAGAAGGAAAGAGAAAGAAAAGGAAACATTTTGAAAATAACGTAACATGATTGTCAATGTAATTGTTTTGTCACTGTTATGAGTGTCGCTGTGATATATATATATATATATAGCAAAATACCCGCGCTTCGCAGCGATGTCATGTGTTTAAGAAGTTATGAAAAAGAAAAGGAAACATTTTAAAAATAATGTAACATGATTGTCAAAGTAATTGTTTTGTGTATTTGGCGGCAGCGTCACGAAGTTGTTTTCGTAGCTGCATCAGAAAATGTACCACGACGTCTGACACGCCTCCTTTTTACTGTTTTCTCAAAGCTTGGATTGCTGCTGTCATATATATATATATATACACACACACACACACACACATACATACATATATATATATACACATATCTACATATACACATATATATATACATACCTATCTACATCATATATACACACACATACATACATACACACACACAAATTATATATATGTGTGTATGTATGTATGTATGTATGTATGTATGTATGTATGTATGTGTGTGTGTGTGTATATATATATATCTATATATATATATATATATATATATATATATAATATATATATATATATATATATATAATGTAGATAGGGGTGTGTGTGTGTGTATATATATATATACACATAGATACATATATACACATATATATACTTGTGTGTATGTTTGTATGTGTCTATATGTGTGTGTATAGCTTTGGTCACTGAGTGCAAGGGAAAAATAATAAAATATAGTCTATAAGTTATTAAACAGTAAAACATTAACGTTTTAAGAAGTACAGGTACATTGAGCACTACTGGAGTGGTTGGGTAAACTACATTTTAAAGACTGTGTAACACAACAGGTAAGTAACTAACAGCAGCTAAAATGTATATGGATCATCTCTCGGTAGTAGATCCCTTTTGAAAGGCGCTACACGACGGCTGTGGTATAGAAATTACATTTTCTATGTGAACGTTCAAATTTGTGCCTCTGGTAATGTGCCTTACCGGCATTTAAAGAAAATTAGTTTTGTGTCCTCTGCAGTGTTAAGAGAGAAAGGCTTTGGTTTGGGATAAAAGGAAAAAAGGTGTAAAGAAAGGAAAGTTGCCTTTTTCTTTTATATAGTATAGAGAGATGTGTTCGCTGACGTTATGATCGCCTTTTGGGGACAGTCGCGTGGGTCTTGTGTAGACTGGTGAGACGTACCTGCCATTAATCGGCTGTGATGGCACTGTCAGTCCTCCACTCGTGTGCGTGTCTTCATAATCCGAGGTGATGACCTCACAATCGTATACGTGCAAAAGAAAGTGTGAATCGCCTTAATATTATTTTTCCGTGGTGTAGAAAAGGGTTCCCATGTTTGCACTTGTCTGGGCTATAGCGCAGGGGGAGGATGAAAAAAATTAAAAGTGCTCACTTTGACCTAAAGCAGAAGCGCAGTCAGTGTTTCAAAGGCCGGCACAGCTATGCGCGCGCGCTGGCTGCTCGACTTTGCTGGGCAGGAGACCACAGTTTTGCAGACACGTTCATGATATCAAAAGTCTCAGCGCTCTTTGGAGGTCATTCATATATTATATATATAGCAAAATCCCCGCGCCTCGCAGCGGAGAAGTAGTGTGTTAAAGAAGTAATGAAAAGAAAAGGAAACATTTTAATAATAACGTAACATGATTGACATTGTCATGAGTGTTGCTGTCATATATATGCCTGCCTAAATAAGTCACCCTCGCTTTGCTCTTACTTTATTTACCGTTCATTTAATCATGGCTAGTGGCGGAAAAATTATAAAATGGAAGGAGGATGGCTTAACCAAAACAATTATTGATGGCGAATCGATTATTCATAAAGCTTGAATTGGTGATGTTTTTCTGTGTTAACCTCATATTTTTTCATAATTCTTCTCAAACTAAGGTGGTGCGAGGGTAAAATGAATCGGGATGCGCTGATCAATGTAATCGGTGTACCAGGAAATCATGCATTGACAAAAGCTCCCTTTGCTTGTAATGCAAAGTGTGATTAAATGCATTATTTTTTAACGCGTTATGGAGCACATGCATCGAAGCTTCTCAGCTGTGCTTGTGCTAAGAAAAGGAAAGATTTTAAAAATAACGTAACACGATTGTCAATGTGACCTTTTGTAAGTAGTGCCTGGAGGATTCAGTGTGGAGAAACTCGAGAGATAGCGTGTGTATTAACTTGTGGATTTTTCTGTGAGTATTTGGTGGCAGTCTGACGAAGTTGCTTCGAAAGACGGCATTAGCCGCGGAGCTCAGCTCAGACCGAAATTAGATGAATGGGAGGGGAGATGATGACGTGACTCCCCACCCACCTTAACTGTCAATCCCCCACAAACACAGTCTCTCAGAATTTGCATAAGCACACCCCTTCACCTACAATTTTAACTTAGTTACAAAGTGATCAAAACTCTCGTTTATATCCTGCGTCCTCTCATTAAACTTGTATCCCGCATTACCTGTGGGCATGTGAAACGCCAGAGGTAGCCTGTCTATGAACTTAATTTAAAGTTTAGGTTTACACCTTTCTTTCTTTCCGAGGCAGCAATACTCATGAATATGGTAGTATATGTCACTCGCTCGCTTCTTATTGTTTTTCGCTGCCTTCTCAATTATATATTGCATGTTTTCTTAAGCGCTTTTTGGAGGTCTTCCTGGTTTTCTACGCACTGCGTTGACAATCAATTCACGTGATTACGTGGGAGGCGTGATGATGTCACACGAAACTCCGCCCCCCCACGTCATTCCAGCTCAACTCCATTACAGTTAATGGAGAAAAATACCTTCCAGTTATGACCATTAGGCGTAGAATTTCAAAATGAAACCTGCCAAACTTTTGTAAGTAAGCTGTAAGGAATGAGCCTGCCAAATTTCAGCCTTCTACCTACACGGGAAGTTGGAGGATTAGTGATGAGTGAGTGAGTGAGTGAGTGAGTGAGTGAATGAGTGAGGGCTTGGCCTTTTATTAGTATAGATTTAGATTGTTCTCCGAAAAACCTAAAAGAAACAAATAGATTTACGAGACCTTCTTTTAAATAGACCAGTGTGCGTCTCGGCGCTTCAATCAGCGGCTTCTCCAGCTGGCAGGGCGCACGTGCCCGGGGTGGGGGGGCTTAGTCGGTTCATAAAGAGGAGGGGGTGAGGCAAGCAATCAGCTGTTGGTGTTCTTGTTTTGTTAACTGAGTTTCAGTATTGCATATTTCGTTGTCTCTCCACGATGTGTGCTTGTGTTGAGGATTATAACAAGGTACTAAGTTTCTGGGCTCCCGTGGAGGCTAATCCCAAGCTTTATGGAGAGATTATTCTTCAGCGGTAACTTTCTATTTATTTTACGAATTTCTCAGTCAGTTTGCTTTTTGTCTGAAATGTTTGGCTTTTTTAACTTTAAAGACTTAACTATTTTGCTGGTTTTGTGGCTAAATTGTCTTTAGTGTTGCACTCTTCATTGTTCACAATCCTCTCCAGGCTTGTATTGGCATTTAAATAGGCAGAACGTGAGTGCAGTGAGTGATTTAACGTTTGACGGACTGGGTGGTGTGATAGTCCAGTGTGGATTGCTCATGATCTCCTTAAACACTTCGTGTGGAGCTTTGTCTGCTTTTGTGAAAAACCCTTTCTTGCTTTGAATAGTTTGAATTAACTTAAGATGCCCATGTTATTGCAGGTGAATGGATTGTATTTATTTTTCTTCCTGCTCTCATTCTCAGCTTGTTTGAGACCAATCCAGATGTTCAGAAGCTGTTTCCCAAGTTTGCTGCCCTTTCCAAAGAGCAACTGCAGAACAATCCTGACCTCCAGACCCATGGGGGAATTGTTGTCAGCAAGCTGACAGAATTTCTGAAAAAGAAACGGGAACACAAGGAACTTGTGAGTGATCTGGCAAAAAGTCATGCCCAGCAGCACAAGATCCCTCGGGTCAACTTTCTGGTACTTGCTGGTCATAAAGGCTTGATCTGATGGCATTGCACAGTAGAATGTAGTAATAGTGCTGGGTTTGGGAGTTGGGGCTTAATTGGTGTTTTGAGGTTTTTATTTAATCAGGAAGTTAATTAGTTTAGAGAAGCCCATTTCTGTAGCCTTGATGAAAATGCAATTGCCCATTCTGCCCCTATCCTTAAGAATGCATTTAAAGCCCTCTTTAAATTTCATGGTCTCCAAACTGAGTCATAAAGACTTGGATGTTGCTTTAATTTACAGAAAACTAATTTTTTTGAATAGTGTCGCTGGTTAAATTCCTGCCTTGTACTGAAGCTTAGCTAGAATTGCAATGTTTGGCTACCAAAAAGGCTCATCAAGTATAAGGTGTATACCAAAGCTTCCATATTCCAAGTTTCCCCCCTCCAAGTTTTAGTGAATTCAAAGGAAAAATGGTTCAAGTTTGCATTTTTGTTTAAAAGCTTCAATTGAGGCATTTTATTGACCAACCTCTATAGTCTATAGACCCCATTTGCATTTGGGACTGTATGGAGTGGACTAGTTCTAATGGTCAGTCCTTGACTAATTAACAATATAATATTGAGCTTTTGGGAGGTTTGTTATAAGCCAACATATAAAAGCTTGAATTATAAACTTCTCTTGCATCAAGCTTTTTTGGTTGCACAATTGGTTAATGGTCTTTACAATGGCATTAAAAAAAAAAGTATATTGGACTAAGCATAGCTCTCAATTCTTGAAGGAACACCTGTCCAAACTGCTACTTGATTGGGCCCTCAGTGTTTTCCTAGAATTCTGTACTAGATGAGGCATTTTAGTGTCTACATCTACTTCCATGGCTTAACCTTCTAAGCCTCATTATAGCAAATGCCTGAATTAGGCTAGCAACTGTAATTGTGGTGTGTTTTATTTTTTTTATTTTTATTTTTTTTCCAGATCATCAGTGAAGTCATTGTCATAATGGCAGCAGAGAAGATTGATGGCTTTGGTCCTGATGCTCAAACAGCAATGAAGAATGTGCTGAAGGAGTTTCAAACTGACATGGGTGCTTGCTATGATGAGCTAGGTTTTGGTCAATGATCATATTTTGTATAAACTGTCTTGGTCAGATGCTTTTTGAGCTCCTGTATGAATAAAACAACTTAAAGTGAAGGACTGCCTGGGGTTTTCTATTTGACTGACTGATCTTATAGGCTGTATATTAGTAGTTCTCTAGGAGGTTTAGAAACTACACCTGCCCTTTCCAGACAGGGCATGGTCATTAAGACCAGGATTTCTATCCACTTTAGACTTTTTGGACATGGCTCCAATGTCTAAATGCCTGCAGGCAACTCTGATCCACAGTGAGGACTTAAAGATCTCTGTGGTCCTTTCTGCCATTTGGTTTGACCACTTCAATGAAGTAGTTTTGCCACTAAACCAACTGTTCACTCCACCCTGAACTACAGGATACAGGTGGTCTGATCTCCTTAAAATCCAAGGAAATGGTAGTGTGGGGATTTTGTTTGAGGAACTCTAGCCCTAACATTCTCCACATCTCCTTGAGTGAGGGTTTTTACTGCTCAGTTTGGATTTTTCACATCATCCAAGGGGTAAAGCTGAAATTGCCTGGTCATCCAGAAAGTGTATTTGGCTATGATGTCTCAGTGCTGGCTGGTTAAGTGGTGTGGGGTTGGGGTTTTTTTTTTTTGCTGAGATTATTTATACTTATTGTAAGTTACAATAATGAGTTTAGTACTGCAACTAAACAAAACTTTTGTTTCTGTTAGGTCATTTAGCATTTTAGATGCTTTTATATTATGAAGAGATCCTTGGGCTATAATACAGGTGTTTCCATGGGTGGCAATGCAGAAGTCAGTTACAAGTTCGGAGTGGTAGTCAAATACAGGAAAAGTAACTAACCAGAAAGGGTCTTTGGTTTAGCTTTCTTTGTTTCACGCATGTTCTGCAGTGGCCTCTTTGTCTGCAACATTGTTGGTTGATCAAGTCTGTTTTGGTGACTGTAGCCATGGACTGCATGTTAATGCAAAAGCTACTTTAAGCGCTTTCAACAGTCTCTTGAGACTATCTGAACTTCTCAACTACAGAGTATGATTTTGTTCAAAGTATTTTCTCGTTTTGTGGTTAACAGAAATTCTCTTAAACTACTCTTCTACAGCCACAGTGATTTGGCATTCATTACATGTTCAAATTGTTGGTTTTGGGCAAAGGTGGACTGTGCTGTGTAAGATCTCTTCTGAAATGAGAATTTTGAAAGCCCTAAGTGAATAAAATGAACTGACTTTGTTTTGATACAGGCCTTCCATCAATGTGATGGAAAATTTTAATAGGGTTTCAATGTTTGTTTCATGATGTTGTGGAAAACATAACTTGTGCTCGCTCAGCCAGAACAGTACCCCAAAAACCTATAGCTGTCTACCTGACAGCAAGATTTGAGCTATGCATTTTATGCTTTCTAATCTCCATCTTTAAATGGACTGGAACGTGGTGCAGGCAATCTTCAGAGAGGACTACTGTGTCAGTTCTGCTCCTCTGCCTTGTACCAAACTCTAAATTTGGATTGGAGATCTGAAAGACAACTCGAATCTTTCTTCCAACAGGGACAATGACAACTTGATCCACCCCCACTCTGCCTAAAAAGCCCAACAACCCCCCTTCCAGAGCGATCTCCCACCTGGAAATCAACACACTACGTGAGACTTTGTCTCTGAAGCAAACCTGTGCTTCAATCACAGCAACTGTCTTCCCAACTTTTATTAACTGTTTCTGGAAAATTGGTTTTGAGGTGACCTGTTGGAGTTCCTCATGCCTGACAACTCTCTCAGAATCTTAGACACAGTCATGCTCTGGAAGAAACTGAAAACATTTTGACACTTCTAACCCTGGGGTTGATGCCCCTGAACAGAGTGCACCAGAAGCTATTGCTCTAAGACTACAAGGGAAGCTCTGCCACCTCTAAAACGTCGTGAAAAAAATTGTCTAAGGTACTACTGTGTTTGTATTGCTGTTACAAAGAAAATACTTGAATGTGTTCAACTTTGTGGATCATAATTTTTGCAGGTCGTCTTAATGTTTGTTTTTCTTTCTCATATATTCGCAAACCAGCATGATCCATTAAAACCCATTGAAGTGCAGCTTCACTAGACTTCATTGCTACTTCAGAACATGCTTTGTTTTCAGTGCAGCAAAGCTAGATGTTTATCAGACATGTCTCAAAACATTTCCAGGGAAGCTCGGCATCTCTGGAAATAAATGGGGCATTGGGCTCATGGGACACTGGGCTGAATGCATGAAGATTGGAGGAACTGTCACAGTGGCTGGAACTCTTTTTGATTGACAGCGTTTTGACATTGGAGAATTTCAACGTCATTCCCATGTAGATTTTTGAGGAAGTGAAGTTGTGAGACAAGCTGCTTCTTGAACTCTAATTTGCTAGCATTTTAGCCCACTATATTCATTTGTAGATATCCTGCTGCAAATAAAAACGTAAATAAAGCATTCTTCAGTTTGCTCCTTGTTTCAGTTTAGTAAATTTCCCTCGTTTATTTCAAATTAAGTCTTGTGGGTGGACGGGCCAACCAGCTAGCTGTGCATAATGGAAGACAGTGCTGATATTGTTGACCTGATTTTGATGCCATTTGACAGTCTTTATTTTGAAGAGAGACTCGGAATTAAACAGTAGGAAAGATCAACGCCCAACATTAATTGGTTCAAAAGTCAGGGAAAAATAACTGATTGTTTCAACTCTCCTGGTATGACAAGGTGAGGTGGCCACATGGAAGTGAATGAACCATTGGTCATGCCTGTTAATGAAACCATTGTTGGTGGTTTGGTCAAAACTGGGTTTTGGGAAGATTTGGTTTACTTTGACAGGACATATAAAGAAATGAGAACAGCGATGAACATGTGAGTTCTTGAACATGGTTAAAATGTATTAGCAGGGTTAGAGCAGAACATGCGATTAATGATGGTGCTCTCATGCATGCAGGTGGCAAAACACAATGAAAAACTGGACCTTCCTTAACCAGCTAAATGACATCACTTCACTGTTTGGCCGTGAAGAGCTGACATTCAGACGGTAATGAATCTGCTAACAAGTGGAATTTACAGAAACGTTATTGAAAGATTATCCAGATATGATTCTGTCTTGGCCACGTGCTTACATTCAACCTTTAGCATGTCCCATTCCATTCAAAATGATTTGATTTTGGCTATCACAGCCACTGTTTTTATGAAATCAAAGGTCATGTTCAAACTACTCCTTTTTTTGCATCTCATTTAGATGTGGCATTTCATGTCATGCACAACTCTCTGTCATAAATTGATCTGTCAATACTGCAGGTCAAATTCAAGAGCAATTTGTTGGATTTGTATGTTGTTTCAGGGGTGCAAGATGCCCAGCCTGTCTTTGAAGTTTTAATGAAAACATGCATGGCTAAAATTACAAAGAAAAACTTGTGGCTCAAACCAATGATGGGACTGCTCTCATGACTTCCACTCAGAATGGTTTTCAGTGAAAAGTTAAAGCATTAGCCCCGAAAGCAATTTTTGTATGCTGCTATGCACACAGACTGAACCTGGAATGACATTTTAGCAGGCTGGACACAAAAAATGTTTTCAGAACTCCAGATAAGGTATCACCAGTGTGTTACAAAGCTTCAGCATCACTTCCTTGGTCTTGTGTTCTACACATCCTGCTAAATAACCCAATGTCCTGATAGCCTTCTTAAAGACTTCTAAACACTGCCTGGCAGTTGATGGTGTCAAGTCCACTATGACTCCTAAATCCTTCCCATAAGGTGTACTTTCAATTTTCAGACCTCAAATTCTTTTATCAAAACGAATATTCGTTCTTCCCAGATGTAAAACGTGAGATGAACTTACATTAAATTTCATCTGTCACAAATCTGCCAAAGCATGTATGCTACCTGCATCCCTCTGTAATGAATAAATTATTTTTTGAATATCTGCCAATTCATCTAGGTTGGTATAATCTGCATTATTATTAATTTAATCAGAGCATCTGCTGTTTCACTGTCTATATTTTTAATATCCCATTACTTTTCCTGATGCATTTCACCTCCTCCTTGAATGTTCTTTTACTAATACAATACTGAAGAATCTTTTTTGGCTATCTTTCACCTTATCCTTAACTGCCTTTTACCTTCCCTAATGTCCTTTTTAATGGTTGCCCTCATGTTTTTATGTGCACTGTGATTGAAATTGGAGTTCTCAGTCTTATATGCCATATACAGATTTTCTTTTCCTTTCCTTTTCCTTCTTTTTTCACTCTTCATCAGACCACTATGCATTTTTAAAAATCCATCCATCCATCTGCCAACCCACTGAATCCGAACACAGGGTCACAGGGGTCTGCTGGAGCCAATCCCAGCCAACACAGGGCACAAGGCAGGAACCAATCCTGGGCAGGGTGCCAACCCACCACAGGACACACACAAACACACACACACACCAGGGCCAATTTAGAATCGCCAATCCACCTAACCTGCATGTCTTTGGACTGTGAGAGGAAACCCAAGCAGACACGGGGAGAACATGCAAACTCCACGCAGGGAGGACTTGGGAAGCTGGGTCTCCTAACTGCGAGGCAGCTGTGCTACCACTGCGCCACCGTGCTGCCCCCATTTTTTAAAATTTCTTTCTAATTCCATATTTATGCATCTACCTCTCATGCATTATATGAACAATGTTTTTAAACCTGTTCCACTACTCCTTGGCTGTCTGCACACTTAAACGCTTATCCCAGTCTATTTTCCTTAGACTTTGCCACATCTCCTCAAAATCTACCTTATGAAGTCTACTCTCATCTGTTTTAATCTTTGCATCTGTGCTCTTCCAAAACACTAAGAACTGTTTTATGAAATAGTCACTTCATCCTAGTGCTTCAACCCCCTCTATAGCCTCAATTATAATTTGACTATTACAAAACACTAAATGAAGACATGCACCAACCACCACCACTTTGGTGCTTTAACAAACTGTGTTACAAAACAGTTACTGATTATCTCTAAAATCTCCTGCCCTTTTACTCTGCTATTCAAGTTTAGCCCAGTTAATATTCGGGAAGATGCTTTTTTGATATCACTAAAAAGTTGTGCATTGCATAAATTGTCTGAATTGGGAAGTATACAACACAATGCTATAATAAGGCCACTTTCCCTAATACTACATAGACGAAGCTAGGTGTCCCCACTAAGATGGTGTTCATCTTAAATTGAAGACGACTTGCATTTAAATTCTGTCTGAAATAAAGAGCAAGCAAACCTCCATACTCTCCTTCCTAAAAATTGTGTTCACCTCTGTGTTACACCCTTTCCCATCTTTTTATTTAAACAGGTTTCTGTTATTGCTATAATATCATTATAATGCTCAGCTTCATGTAAATCCAACTTGTCATGTATTCGTGATTGTGGACGAAATCTCAGACCCGACAGCAGGTGCGGTTATAAAGCAGCTTTATTTTTAGAGTCACGGTGAGAAGAGTTTCAGAAAAGCAGACAATCAAATATACATGACAGCGTCAGGGCTCTTCTGAACCCGTCTGTTGGGTGGGGTCCAGTTTTATACCCCTAGAATGCGTAATTTAATATAATTATAAAATGTAACAGTCAACACATTTATTATACACAAACCTTTAGCCCCTTCAACGCCCCTTGTGCAACTTGATTTCTTGGCTCCTTTTGTTATGGCGTTCAGATGTAAGCTAAGGGAAAATGTGATAAGGCAGACTCATGTGTAGAATGCTCAGACCTTGAGTCCTTTGCACAAACATTTTTCTGTTTGCTAAAACAAAGCATGCTATTACATGGTTTTGTAAAGCTTACTTCTCAGACATGAATTAGTACAAGGGAACGAAGAGAACATTCGTCTTCCACATGATGCAGTACACTATCATAACCTTTTCCTTTGATAAGAACGGACGAGCAGACAGCGTGTGCCTTTTTCTTTCTCGCCTTTATTGAGCAACACCAACTAACAAAATGTGCCAGGCATTACCAATCATATGTGTCAACCCACAATCGGACATCAATAGCTGAACTGAAATGCACACTTATACTGATATATAACACAACTCACTTGCTTTATTTTTCATACTTTTAGCATTTAAGCAAGTTATGTTGAAGTGTTATTAATTCTTCTTCCATGATGTAAACCTGATCCATACTACATTCCCTGACTCCTACCCATTCCCTAATTTAAACAATCCACGACTAAATTGCCCCTCTTGTTCAGAATGGTGTCTGCTAGTGATGATGCTAGGGAGCTCTGACACATCCTTTCAGCATTCATTGTCTTTTGTCCCTTTTTCTGTCCCACTCATCGTCAAATATTATGGTCCAACTGTAGGAGAAAATGTCACAGAAAAGGGGAAATAACAGGAAGATGATAATAATAAAGATAAAAATATTTCTTAGAAAAGTTGAATCTCACTGTAGATCTTTTTTGAAAGAAGAATAAGAGCTGACCAACTAATTAAACAATTTCAGGTAAAATAATTAATTGACTGTGAAACTTTGAAAGAAAAACTCTGAAATATTTCAAAAGCACCAAGCCCTAAATCTTACAGGCATGTGAATGCAGTCAAACAAGGAGGATTTTATATTTGCTTTTCTGAAAGCATACTTTGGGGTATTGTTACGTTCTGGATAATATGTTTGAGTAACTGCAAGTCTGAGTTAAACACGTTGCACAGGTAAAATAAAAATATAAATGTAATCGGTTTGAAATAATTAACAGTCTTGAGTACTAACAAAGGGAAGTAAAGCTCAATTAAAAATGGTCTCCAATTAAAAGCCTTCATCTGTAGTTGGGAACTGAGATGGAATTAAAACTAGCAGCTAATGAGATTTCTCCCAGTTCCATGTAAAATATGAAAACATACAGGAGATACATGTGTTAACTATTAAGAATACTCTTGAAGTGTCTATTTTCTATTTGTTAATATTTATTTATTTATTTATTTTGTTCTGAGGAAAAAAACTAAAACAAATAAGTAAATTTATGAGACCTTTTTTTAAGTAGACGGGCCCGTGTGTGTCTCGGCGCTGCAATCAGCGGCTTCTCCAGCTGGCAGGGCGCACGTGCTCAGAGGGGCGGAGTCGACGTCGGATTATAAAGAGGAGGGGACGAGGCAAGGAGTCAGCTGTTGGTGTTCTTGTTTTGTTAACTGAGTTTGAATAGTACCTATTTCGTTGTCGCTCCACGATGTGTGCCTGTGTTGAGGATTATAACAAGGTGCTAAATTTCTGGGCTCCCGTGGAGGCTAATCCCAAACTTTATGGAGAGATTATTCTTCAGCGGTAACTTTTTTATTTTTTAAATTTAGTAATTTCTCATTCAGTTAGCTTTCTGTCGGAAATGTTTGGCTTTTTCATTTTAAGGTCTTACATTTTTCAGTTTTGTGGCTAAATTGTGTTTAGTGTTGCAATTTTCATTGTTCACAAATCCCTCCAGACTTGTATTGGCATTTAAATAGGCAGAATGTGAGTGCAGTGAATGACTGAATGTTTGCTGACAAACTGGATGGTGCGATAGTCCAGTGTGGAGTGCTCATGATCTCCTTAAACACTTGTGTGGAGCTTTGTCTGCTCTTGTGTAAACACGTTGTTGCTCTAAATAGTTTTGTATTAACTTTAAGATGCCCATGCTATTGCAGGTGAATGGATGGTATTTATTTTTCTTCCTGCTCTCATTATCCTCAGCTTGTTTGAAACCAATCCAGATGTTCAGAAGCTGTTCCCCAAGTTTGCTGCCCTTTCCAAGGAGCAACTGCAGAACAATCCTGACCTCCAGACCCATGGGGAAATTGTTGTCCGCAAGCTGACAGAATTTCTGAAAAAGAAACGGGAACACCAGGAACTTGTGAGTGATCTGGCAAAAAGTCATGCCCAGCAGCACAAGATCCCTCGAGTCAACTTTCAGGTACTTGCTGGACATAAAGGCTTGATCTGATGGCAGTCCTTTTTGGAATATAGTAATACTGGGTTTGGGTTTAAGCCTAATGTGGTGTGTTTTGTTTTTTGTGAGGTTTTTATTTAATCGGGAAGATTAATGACTTTAGAGAAGCCTGTTTCTGTAGCCTTAATGAGAATGCAATTGCCCATTCTGCCCCTATCCTTCAGAATGCATTTACAACCCTCTTTAAATTTCATGGTCCCGAAATGGAGTCCTACAGACTTGGATGTTGCTTTAATTTATAGAAAACTAATTCTGAGTAGTGTCGATGGCTAAATTCCTGCCTTGTACAGAAGCTTATCAGGCATAGCTAGGATGACAAATGTGACCACCAAAAAGGTTTGAGTATAAGGTGTATACCAAAACTTCCACAGTCCAAGTATCCCCCTCCAGATTTAGGGAATTCAAAGGAAAAATGGTTCACAAATCGGTTTATTCTCTTTTTAATTGCTTCCATCGAGGTAGTTTCTTTAATTGCATGACCACCGTCTATTGTCTATACACCCATTTCAATTTTTTTGCAATTGTACAAATCTAGAGTTGAGTAGTTCTAATGGTCAGTACTGGATTAACAATATAGTATTAATGAGCTGTTATGTTTGTATAATCTAATGCAAGCTTTCATAGATGGGAGGTTCCTTGGTTATAAGCAAAGACTAGCTCTTGCATCAAGCTTTTTTGGTTGCACTGTTGGTTAATGGTCTTCACAACATCATAACAATTTAGTATTAAACTAAGCATAGCCATTAATTCTACTTTTATAGGACCTGCAGTGTTTTCCTATAGAATTGTGCCTTTAAGGTAATAACTGCACTAGATGAGGTATTACTGTCTACCTCTACTTCCATGATGAAGTTCTAAGCCTCATTAGAGCAAACTCCTGAATTGGGCTAGCAACTGTAACAAGTTGTCATTTTTTCCTTTCCAGATCATCAGTGAAGTCATTGTCCTAGTGGCAGCAGAAAAGATTGATGGCTTTGGTCCTGATGCTCTAACAGCAATGAAGAATGTGCTGAAGGAGTTTCAAACTGACATGGGAGCTTGCTATGATAAGCTAGGATTTGATAAATGATCGTATTGTGTAAGCTGTCTTAATTGGATGCTCTTTTTGAGCTCTTGTATGAATAAAACTACTTCAAAAGTAAAGGGATGCCTGGGGTTTTCTATTTGACTAACTGATCCTAGAGGCTGTATATATTCTGTAGTTCTCTAGAGTGTTTAGAAGCTAAACTTGTCCTTTCTAGACAGGAGATGGTCATGAAGACCAGGATTTCTACCCACTATCGTACAACGTTATTGACCATTTGGACCAATTCAATGCCTGAATAACTGCAAGCAACTCTCCTCCACAGTGAGGACTGAATGGTCTCTGATATGTAATTTCTGCCTCTGGTTTGATAACTTCAATGAAGTGGTTTTTCCACTGTACCAACTGTCCAGACTATCCATATCCTTTAGTTCAGGATAGTGATCTCCTCACCTCGGTCTGACATAACGTTGATTGGCATTGGAGTTTTTAAATCCAAGGAAAAGTCCGTCTAGCTCTGACATTCATGTGCCTCAGAATGTAGGTTCTAACTTGCCTGTTCTGAGTGAGGGTTTTTACTGCTCAGTGTTTCCTTTCCCACCTCCAATTGGGGTTATTTTAGAAGAAATTGTGTTGGGTTTTCTTTTTTTGTCTCCAGACCCCACAGTCCAACCTAAGTGGGCTAGGTGCTAGTGCTGTGGCAATTTGCATTTGGCTGAAGATTACCAAAATCTAGTACTGAAACAGTATCGGCATTTCTCCTTCCCTAGCACTGGATTTGCTGTAAGTCCCCACTTAATGCTGCTGCAATAATGGGTGTGTTAGAGACAACCTATGAAATAACAAAAGGTGGCTTTTTTTTTTTTAGGATGCTGCAACAAGAAGCACACCATTTTCAGCTAGTTACAAAATTGCCTTCATTCAGCGGTTCTTTGGTTGCTTCCAATTGGTAACCAGACAAAAGGTGAAATTAACCATAATTAAGTAAATTCCGCAAAAACATACAATTCTCCTATGACAGATTAATTTCCAGCATTGCATGCAAGCTTTGCCATTTTCAGCTCCTTTCTTTGTCAGCACAGAAGCTGAAGGCAGCTTCCTTACTCATTCAGTAAATAAAACCAGTTTCCTACTGACAGCCTAACGTAGTCGTCGTGCATCCCATTCCAGCAACTCTAGGTTACTGGAAAATGCCTTTCAATCACATAGTAAATGTGATTAATTAAAGATATAAAATCCAATCCCAACTGTTAAAAATATCAGAAGGCAAAGTCATTTATACACAGAGGGAAAGCGCAATGCTTTAATGTTGTAGCTTTAGGTCATGGGGTTTGTTTTTTTTTTTTTAAATCCTCACCCATTTGTGTTCCCAGGTTATATGGGCATTGAGCGCCTTTCCAATTTACACAAACTTTTGATATGTAATCACAAGTCAATTCAGTTAAAGGATGGTCACAGCATTCTGGATAGCCATGGTAAAAGCAAGGAGCAAAGGCTGTGCGAACATCAACTTTTGCATAGCCATCAAGAAAAAAAGGAAACCTTCTTTACCTCCCCAAGGTTTAGGTTGTGCTGAATATTCAGCTTTTCTGTTTCAGAGAGATACAGAGGCATTAGAAAAGTTTTTCTGACTACTGAGATAATGATCAGAAGGAATTATGCCAATAGATTTTGGTGGCAAGCAGTTTTGCCTGTACACTGCCATACACTGAGAGGCTAGGGTCTTACATCGAAACAGGTCAGTACTGCCAATGTTGATGACCTTGTCTCTAAATTCGATACAGGCAGTTCTAAGAATTTCTACATCATTTTTAAAGTCCTCTTTAAAATGAAAAACCCCATGTTTGACACTCATACCAGGCAAAGAATCTTTTTCTTTCATCATCAGGGTCTGCACACCATAACATTCAGGCTCAGTATAGGGGCTGATAATATCCTGGTTTTCAGCTGTAGTGCTTCAAATCCCATGGCTGTAGGCAAGCACTCAACTTCATATGGAGGACGTTAAGTGACTCAATAAGAAATAATTGATAAATTGAATCTGTGAAGCATATCAACTTATTTCCTTGAGTGGTAACCTGAGGCTTTACTCCGTTTTCAATCAAATACTGCATTAAAAAGTACCCATCATAACCATTCGAATTGTGTGCTCTCAAGTTATAGCCTTGATACTAGGCCTAGCAGTATCTGCCAAAGACCTGGTATACACAGTCTTCCCCAGCACAGAACCAAATTTTCCAAGGACATACAGTATATATAATTTGGAATATGTACTCCTGCTTGTTTCCTACTTTCAAAATCATAAAACACATTTTTATAAAGCATTGATGCTTTTCTGCCTCATTTACAAATGCAACATTCCTTAGAGAGACATTTGTTAGGTTTTGTAACACATGGGACACATTACATTGTCGTAAGCTGTTTCTGTATCATTGGTCTTTTCATTAAATTTAGCGGTGGTGTGTTTTATAAAACAAAATTGAGATCTGCAGTAACGATTTCAAGTAAGTATGCTGAATAATCTTTTCCAGAATCTGTCTGCAGTTGGGAGAAAAACAGACATTGCAGTGTCCTTCACAGCAGTGGCTAAGGGTTGAGTGGTATCTTGGGTAATAGTAGTCACACAGAAACCCCTTTAGATTGAAAATT
>NC_053163.1:31403786-31454421 GCF_016835505.1 Polypterus senegalus
AATTGGTGTGGCAACCTTTAAAAGTAGAGTATGCGGAGGCATGCCCGGAGGATTAAGAGTGTGAGGAAACTAAATGAAAAGGCAGGAGTCACCAGCAGGATCACATGAAACAAGGTGAATAATAGGCATGAAGCATTGGAGTAAAGAAGAAAGGAGCAGTGAGCACGATGAACAGCTGAGGAAAGTAAGGAAGCAAGTGAGGAGGCACATAAGCGCGGGATGTCGTTAATGTATATAGGCAGGGAGCCAACCATGTGGTAGGTGCACAGACAGCAGCCGTGTGGAAAGAGGAAGGGGGACCGGGGGGCGGCCCTTATGCGTCTCTGTCGTGAAATAAATCCTCTATTAACAGAAATAAGGAATGAAACCACCAAAAGGTGAGGTAGTTCCTAAAGTTCCTTACAGCATAATGGTGAGATCCTCCAAAAAGAAGACGTTCTTTTCGAAAGTTCGTTACAGGGCGAGCAGTTTCTCGTGCAGAATGGAAAACACCTCTGAATCTGCATCTGAAAGTTTTTAAGCATCTTCACATCTTGAGCGGGCAGTCTTACATCAGCGCATCAGATTTTGGCCAGGGAGTTCTCGCCACTTCGCGAAATGGCCGGCCAGAGTAGCATATACGCTGGTCATTTCTAGTAATTCAGACTTTGGCCAAACCTCGTGATCACATAATTCTTAATAAATTAAACCTCTTATATATTTTTATGTTTACAATATCTTGTGTTATGCCTTATCCCCTCAAAAATCATATGCTTTTTTTTAATGTGAATAACATAACATTCTCAAACCCAAGTAATCCAATTTAGGCTTACAGGGCATCAGTCAGTCGCAGGAACACACAAAAATGAAAGGCCCAGATACTGAAGATAACCTGCAGTCACTTGCTGAATGCAGCCAATTGTTTTATGCATTCATACATACTGTAACATTGTAGTGTCTAATAATATTAATAAATATACACAGAATAAACAGTGAAGGTCAGAAGCTTGCATACACTTAGGGGTGAATTCTTGGAAACTCACTTTATAACCCCTCCACAGATTTTATACTAGCAAATTATAAATTTGGCATATCGTTTTAAGACATCTGCTTTGTGCGGGGCAAAAGTAATTTTTTCCAACAATGTTGACAGACCTCAGAGTATTTCACTTTTTATTGACTGTATAACAAGTGGGTCGCAAGTTTACATTCGCTTTCTTAACTGTGCCTTCAAACAACTTGGAAAATTCCAGAAAATTTTGTCAAGCCTTTAGGCAATTAGACAATTTGCATCTGATAGCTAGTTAGCCTAACTGGAGTCAACATGTGGATGGATGTTAAGGCCTACCATCAAACTCACTGCCTCCGTACTTGACATAACAGCAAAATCAACAGAAATCAGCCAAGACCTCAGAAAAATAATTTTGGAGCTCCACAAATCTGGCTCATCTTTGGGATCAATTTCCAAAAATGCAAATCATACAGCTCAGGAAGGAGATCCATTCAGTCTCCCAGAGAAGAATGTACTTTGGCACGAAAAGTGCAACTCAATCCCAGAAGCACAGAAAAGGACCTTGTGAAGATGCTGATGGAAGCAGGCAGACAAGCTTTGATATCCACAGTAAAAGAAGTCCGATATCTTCATAACCTGAAAGGCTGCTCAGAAATGAAGAAGCCACTGCTCCAAAACCACCATTAAAAGTCAGACTGCAGTTTGCAATGGCACATGGGGACAAAGATCTCCCAGAGAAATGTCCTCTAGTCTGATGAATGAATGATGAATCCAAGATTTAAACTGTTTGGCCATAATGACCATCGTTATGTTTGGAGGAAAAAGGGCGAGGCTTGCAAGCCAAAGAACACCATCACAACCATCAAGCATATTAGCATCTTGTTGTGGGGGTGCTTCACTACAGTAGGGACCGATGCACTTTACAAAATAGATGGCATCATGAGGAAGGAAAATGATGGAGATATACTGCAGCAACATCTCAAGAGCTTAGCAAGGAGGTTGAAGCTCAGTTGCAAATGGGTCTTCCAAACGAACAATAAACCCAAGCACACCTCCAAAGTTGTGGCAAAATGGCTTAACGACAACAAGGTCAAGGTACTGGAGTGGCCATCACAAAGCCCTGACCTCAATCCAAGTGAATATTTGTGGGCAGAACTGAGCATGTGTGTGCGAGGAAAGAGGGCTACAAACCTGTCCCAGTTACACCAGTTAAGTTGGGAGTAATGGGCCAAAATTCCAACAACTTATTGTAAGAAGCTTGTGGAAGACGACCCAAAAGGTTTGGCTCAAGTTAAACAATTCAAAGGCAATGCTACCAAATATTAACAAAGTGTATGTACGCTTGCAACCACTAGAATTGTTATATAGTTAATAAAAAGTGAAATACTCTGTCTGTGAACATTGTTGGAAAAAATGACTTTTGCCCTGCGCAAAGTAGATGTTTTAAATGAGGTACCAAATTTATAGTTTGTTAGCATAAAATCTGTGGACGGCTTTGTAATAAGTGTATATGTTTAATATGTCACTGTGCTCTGTGCAAATATAATTTTATAAATCTAGTGGACACAGATTTAGCACAGGGGCTCATCATTTAGAACTGCTAGGCAAGCGTTAGAAGACAAGACAGGGACAACTGCGAAATGAGCATTGTATACTATTTTTGTTTGTCAAATTAAGCACGAAACTGTATCCTCATTGCCTTGTTTGGAATGGCATGATTCACCAAAGTGGGGGCCTCCACATGTAGAAAGAGTATACATGGCCCGGCACACCTTTGAAGTCGACGGACGGATGGGAGATAACGTCATCCGATTTGGAAAATCCTTTCAACGCAGCGACGAAAATGGCAGACACTATACATTGTGCCCCCACTCCCAAACTGGGTTCTGGTCATGGCTTCCTTCGTCTGTTATGCAGTGTAAACTGTCATTGAAGAAAGCAAAGTTATTTCTCCTATGTGATTTCTTACCGCTGTATGACTCAGGCAGGGGTGTCGCCTTTTAATATCATTTCTATATAGATTTGGGTTATGTAACATGCCATAATTAAACAAGAACTCATTCCAACAAGGGAGCTAGCGCCCCCTGCTGGATACAGGCTTATAAAGGGTTTTAAAGAATTCTCTCTAAGTGTATCATGGGAAATGTGACAACTTCTGATCATCAAAATGTTTAGTTAGGATAAACAAGTTTGGATAACAAAGAAGATGTCTGTTCAACTTGCATGTATTTTTTTTTTTTTCACTGACCTCGAAGGCCCCCTTCCTTAATCCTTGGTTGCACAATGCTCAGCAATTATGACAGTCTACAAGCATTTCCTACTGCCATCTAGAAGTGATTTGAACCTTCCTGGTGGTCCTCTCTCCATCTGTTGTCACTCTTGAATGTTTGCCTGATTCTCTTTTTCAACAGCAGATTTCTGCGCTTTTCCAAAGATCAGTTCTTATCACAAGTCTGTATAGTTAATTTAATTTTTGTGTCACTGTCCTGTTGCAGGGCTCCTGAGTTTTAACCCATACCATGTTCTCTGACCCTGGAATAGCATGATCTGTGTCTGTATTTGTCAACCATTTCAAAGTAAGAAAATGGTCCAGACTGAGAGGTTCAAGAATGCAGGTAGAGATTCCCAGGGCACTGGATAAATAAAGCCCTGCAGAAGGAGAGAGAGAATCACGAGAAGTTGCTTCCGATGACAATACATGAATCAATAATCAGTTTTATTAATTGATCAATTAATCCATGTTAATTAAGAAATGAAATTTTCATATGAAGAATAGTTCAAGTTTTCACCGAAAGATGGCGCTATTAACGGATAGAAATATTAAAGGAAGTGTTAAAATATTGATTACAAAATTATACCAAAACAAACCCAAGGCTAAAACGTTGAAAATAATATATATAAAAAAAAATACTTTTTTAAAAAAACACCCTTATATTAAGTTAAAAAGTGTACCAAAAGGTAAAAAACAAGTCTTTCATACATCACTCCTAAAATAAAAGGTGGCGCTTTTCATCAATCAATTCAAAAAACACTTCTTAAAATCTTAGCAAAAGCGCCCACATTTTATTTGGAGAGCGATGTATGAGAGACTTGTTTTTTACTTTTAAGTACACTTTTTAATTTAATATAAGCGTGGTTTTAATTTTTTTTTACATACAGTATATATTATTATGTTTGTCTTTTAACAGAGGGGTCATATTTGACCTTCATTCATAAAGCCCTTCTCAGCTTTGTGTGAGGCCATCTATTTGGCACAGGTTAACTGCACATTGCTCAGGGCCAGTGTTAAAGCTCTTTAGATGTTTTACATGGGGTTTTGTTATCAGCTTGCGTCAAATTTCTAAGACTCCTCTAATCAGTTCTCCAGCTCCCACAAAGTCCTAGGAGGTTTTCAATTATTTATGAGCTGAAGACTTCCTGATAACATGGAGAAGTATGGTAGTAGGGAGGCTGAGGTGTCTAAACATGGCCCTATACCCTTTGAACTTTCTATGTTTGGCCATAACAGCTATTTTGATAGTCTCAAACAGTTCTCTTGATGTCCTCATTGTCAATAAGGAGAAAGAATGAAAAGGACCTTTTTAAGCTTTAAAGCCTTGTTTAATTCATGTCATGTGTACAGCAGTAATCAGTTTCAGGTGAGTCTAAATTCACTGCAATGAGAATCAAGTTCTGATTTAACTTTCAAAAGGATGTCAATAATCGAGTCACAAAAACTGTTGAGTTTTTATGCCATTTTCACAATTTTTGATTTTTAATTGTTATTGTGTGATCCTGTGCTAATATGTAGCAAACAAGAGTGTATAGAGACCAAACCTGTTTTATTGTATACTTTTTGAGAAGTAGTTGGACATGATAGATCTAAGATGCAAGGGTTCCAATAATACTGGCCACAACTGTAGCACATTTGTAATATGTTCAAGACTTTACTCTTAAGTACATTAACATGGGGAAATGTGCAGTTCTAATAATAACTGCTCTGTTCAATTTTCTGCACAAATATAAATAAATGAATAATATAATGACAGGACAATCTATTGATTTGTATCAAAGTTGAATTCTTTTCCAGGTGCTAACAAGCAGTGGTCACTCCTTATGTAGCAGCTGATCATTGTTTGCGCTAATACGATCTTTACTGTCATTTTTTTGAGACTTTCGAATTTTTAGTACTTTCATTAACTCTAGCCTGCTCTGCATTTGTATTGCACTCAACATTTTTGAATTCTTTACGGCATTCTACTTTGCCATCTACACTTTGACTCTTATTATCGGCCCCAGGTGTGGTTAAATCTCTTGGCGCAAAGTCTGGTCTGGCAGGACATAAAAGTATCTCTCTGAACCCTGAATACAATGAGGACTGATCATTTATGTTAGATAGAATGCCTAGAGGGGGCTGAGCGGTCTCATGGCCTGGAACCCCTGCAGATTTTATTTTTTCTCCAGCTGTCTGGAGTCTGGATTCTGTGTAGCTTTGGCTTAATGCTGAGGGCTGTTGTCTTGCTGGGAAACAAATCTGCTCCCAGGCTGCAGGTTCTTTTTACACACCGCATTAGATTTCCGTCAGCATCCATTTTACTTTCTACCTTCACAAGCTGTGTCCCCTCACCATGATGCTGCCACCGCAATGCTTCATGGTCAGTACTGTGTGGTTTTGATCATGTGTAGTGTAATGTACAGTGGTTCAAATATGCCACTTAGTCTGATCACCAATCAGGTCTGATCCTAGTAGCCCCCCCAAAAGGAACTTCTTTTAGGTGACTTCAGAGTGTCCCATTTGCATTATTTCTCTTTGCCATTCTCCCATAAAGCTGTGATTGGTGAAGCTGCTGCGCATCAGCTGAATGCACAGCCTTTCCAATCTGAGCCTCTGCAGCTTGTTACTTCTTCAGATTTTTAGCAGATTTCCTGATTGCCACTCACACTATTGTTTTTTGCATGATCACTTAGTTTTCCTGGATGGCTTGCTCTAAGCAGATTTAACGCTTTTTCATACCCTGTCCATTTCTTATTGATTAATTAACTGAATTCCGAACGACATTCAGTGACTTAGAAATTTTCTTGTCTCTGTCCCGACTTGTCCTTCTGTCTTTATTGTGTAGGTTTTTGCCATCATTCAGACTCACTACAAGTTGGTCCTTCCAGATAAGATGGCATTATACTGAAATCAATCGAAACCCCTTGATTACAGAAAGGTTATGTTTATTTAACTAATTATGTGATTTCATGACTGATAATTTAATTGCATCATAATAATGTGGAAGAATACATATTTGATAAATTGTTCTTTATTTAGGGGTGGCACGGTGGCGCAGTTGTAGCGCTGCTGCCTCTCAGTTAGGAGGCCTGGGTTCACTTCCCGGCTCCTCCCTGTATGGAGTCTGCATGTTCTCCCCATGTCTGCGTGGGTTTCCTCCCACAGTCCAAACACATGCAGGTTAGGTGGATTGGTGATCCTAAATTGTCCTTAGTGTGTGCTTGCTGTGTGTGCTTGCCCTGTGGTGGGCTGGCGCCCTGCCCGGGGTTTGTTTCCTGCCTTGCGCCCTGTGTTAGCTGGGATTGGCTCCAGCAGACCCCTGTAGTTAGGATATAGCGGGCTGGATAATGGATGTTCTGTATTTATATATGTTATTAATTTTGAACACTTTGCAAAGATTGGTTTTCACTTTGACATAAAAGAGCACTTTTCTGTTGGTCGTTTAAAAAAAAAAAAGAGCCAAGTTAAATCCACTGTGATTCAATGCTGCATAAAAGTAAAATACAAAAACTCCCAAGGGTATGAATACTTTTTACGGCCCTGTATGACTATGAACAGCAGGCAGCTGGGTGCCGGTAATACTCTATGCCACCTTTCTCTCCATGTGTAGTGCCCTGTGGTGCAAACCTGAGAAGGTGACCTAGCAGAATGTCATACAGCAAGTATGGCCTCCACTTATATATACCACGTTCCTAATTATTATGTAAATTGTATTTAAGTGTCATAAAGATTAAATATTTTGCTTCACAATTAAAGTCATGGATGGTATTGTGTCTCAGCTCTTTTGATCACTGAAATCAATCACCTGTGATAATTAGTTTGCCAGGTGAGCCCAATTAAAGGAAAAACTACTAAAGAAGGATGTTCCACATTATTAAGCAGACCATCATTTTTAAGAAATATGGGAAAGAAATGGTGAGCACAGTGGGATATCATGTTTTACATTCTATCTCCTCACTTCATGGCTCAGCTCACATTTGCAATCCTACTTACTATTGTGGGACTGCTGGGCAGCTGATAATTGAGCTTTCCTGTTAGAATCTCTCGCGGGTGTCTTAATCTCTTGCTGCTCTCTGTCATTTGGCAGCTGAGGGGAGCAGCATCTTCTGTGAATCGACATCTGCCTGACTGGCACATCTGCTTCAGGACTTCCATAAGCCGATGCAGGCTGCAGACTAGGAGACTCATTGTCTGACATGCAGCAAGACTCAAGTTCACTGCCTTGGATTTTAGGATTGAGAGCACCTTCTTCACAAATTTCCTCTTTAATCAGGGCTGTGTCCGGGGTACTCGTCTCTTCCTTAATTTGAACAAATTGGTGCCATAACCCACCATCTCCATGGACTGGGAGGTTTATTACAGAATGTTCATCTTCTGCATATCTGCAGCTTTGTTCAGTCACTCTTCCTTTGTCTTCTTGGAGAGAAGCAACAGATTCCTTTTCCAAATCACCACCATTCTGTACTTCCTCCTTCATAGAAAATAATTCATTTTCTGGATAAAAAAAAGTTACAAAAAGAATTCATCAGTGAAATAATTAGAAAATCTTATAATCTCTGTACTCAGCTTATGACATTGTACAAACAATATTTTTTATATTACAAGAGCTAAGTAACTAATGAAAAAAAATATTTAAAAAGAAATTAACAAGTTAACACAGAGTTTGGATCTTATAGACTGTGGGTGACAAATGTCTGAGTGAGTCAGTCATCAGCACATTGAGTGATATTGTTTCTTTGTCTTAATTAAAGCTTCATGTTAGACTGAAACAGTGCACGTCCATTCTCCATTTCTACAAAGGCGGCCCAATTTGAGGGCACAATTTTTGAACTTGTGAGGCTGTTAGGGGTTGGGGTAAATCCAGCCAAGTCCATCAGAGAAAATGTATTCCAGATGACAATGGCAGGACCTCTAACAGGAAATGCTGGAATCTGACAAAGAGGTGTCCCAGTTTACAGCATTTCCAGGGTAGAATGGTCCCTGTCTACAAATTTTAGATAAATCAATAAACAGACAGATATCACAAAAGAGAAGACCACAACAGTATCAATGGAACACCTTTAACAACACCATAGTAGCATCACTAGTACCAATAGCTTTACATCTGTGTCAGCACGTCAACAAACAACACTGAAGCCAAAACGCTGTTATACTGAGCGCATTTTTTATACACTATATATATATGTATATATTTATGTATATATTTATATATATATGTATATACATATATATATATATACACATATATACATATATATATAAATATATACATATATACATATATATATATACATATATATAAATATATACATATATATATAAATATATACACATACATATATACACTCACCTAAAGGATTATTAGGAACACCTGTTCAATTTCTCATTAATGCAATTATCTAATCAACCAATCACATGGCAGTTGCTTCAATGCATTTAGGGGTGTGGTCCTGGTCAAGACAATCTCCTGAACTCCAAATTGAATGTCAGAATGGGACAGAAAGGTGATTTAAGCAATTTTGAGCGTGGCATGGTTGTTGGTGCCAGACGGGCCGGTCTGAGTATTTCACAATCTGCTCAGTTACTGGGATTTTCACGCACAACCATTTCTAGGGTTTACAAAGAATGGTGTGAAAAGGGAAAAACATCCAGTATCGGCAGTCCTGTGGGAAAATGCCTTGTTGATGCTAGAGGTCAGAGGAGAATGGGCTGACTGATTCAAGCTGATAGAAGAGCAACTTTGACTGAAATAACCACTCGTTACAACCGAGGTATGCAGCAAAGCATTTGTGAAGCCACAACACGCACAACCTTGAGGCGGATGGGCTACAACAGCAGAAGACCCACCGGGTACCACTCATCTCCACTACAAATAGGAAAAAGAGGCTACAATTTGCACAAGCTCACCAAAATTGGACAGTTGAAGACTGGAAAAATGTTGCCTGGTCTGATGAGTCTCGATTTCTGTTGAGACATTCAAATGGTAGAGTCAGAATTTGGCGTAAAAAAAATGAGAACATGGATCCATCATGCCTTGTTACCACTGTGCAGGCTGATGGTGGTGGTGTAATGGTGTGGGGGATGTTTTCTTGGCACACTTTAGGCCCCTTAGTGCCAATTGGGCATCGTTTAAATGCCACGGGCTACCTGAGCATTGTTTCTGACCATGTCCATCCATTCATGACCACCATGTACCCATCCTCTGATGGCTACTTCCTGCAGGATAATGCACCATGTCACAAAGCTCGAATCATTTCAAATTGGTTTCTTGAACATGACAATGAGTTCACTGTACTAAAATGGCCCCCACAGTCACCAGATCTCAACCCAATAGAGCATCTTTGGGATGTGGTGGAACTGCAAGATGCTATCCTATCAATATGGGCCAACATTTCTAAAGAATGCTTTCAGCACCTTGTTGAATCAATGCCACGTAGAATTAAGGCAGTTCTGAAGGCTTAAAGGGGTCAAACACGTATTAGTATGGTGTTCCTAATAATCCTTTAGGTGAGTGTATATATATATAAATATATATATACATATATATATATATATATATATATATATATATATATATATATATATATATATATATATATATATATATATACATAAAATTTATGTTGTCGTACCTTGCATAACTGAATAACCTTTATGGCACAATAACAATTCAATACATTTATGGTCACTACAGTATTTGGATTTAGGCTAACTCGCATAAATAAGTTGAGCCCAATAATGCAGTCAAGGAGCTTTTGAATTCAGCCAAGTGAAAAAATAACAAAAAATTAATGAAAAATCCGATTAACTGCAATTTTAGTTCCCTCTCCTTTGTCTTTCTCTGATCACTTTTTGGAAGGACGTCAGTTTCGTAGTTTTTATGAACAGTTCGAAAGTGCCTTTCCTCATTTTCCTTCTTTGGAATAGCAAAGATAGATTGACAGATCAGACAAACGCACTTCGATTGTGACATTGTGTGGAAAAAAAAATTCTCATCCAATTCCACATCCAGCCCATACCGTCCCCAAACATTTTTTTTAAATCCCTTCTTCTTCTAGTCGATATAAATTGGCAGGCTAACTTGATCACAGCCGGTGTTTTGCAGTAGCTCGCGCGTTTGATGGTGCGTGCGGGATGACCAATGTGTTACAAGAAAAGAGATCTCAGACTGGCCGCCCTGTATGTCAATCAAGTGGCAAATGCCATAGGGAGGATACATGATAGACTAAGGTTTAAAAAAAATTTTTTTGAATGCAACGCGATCTACCTGCACTACCATCGCGATCGACGCACTGGGCACCCCTGGATTAGATAATACCTTGAAGGCATGTTAACTATCTTAACATGTAATGAACGCACCGTTCTCTGCGGCTTGAGCAGTTGCCGCCTCCTCCATCGACTTGCCTTCAGGTTCATGATGCCTCTGGAGTGCACTCAGTTCACTCTTGAAGACTTCCAGTTGTAGCTTCAGAATATCAATTTCTTTGTCCTTCACTGACAATTCGAGCTGAAAATCAGCGAATTTTCGATCAAAGCATCCTCTAAATCTTGCTGTTAGGATTTCCACTGCTGCCTTCACTGCTTCCTCAATTATGATAGCAATGCCTGTAAATCTTGTCATAATAATCTCCACCGCCGCCTGAACCGCCTCCTGGTTAATAGCAGTCGGTGCTCCCATTTCAGAAACAACACTGGCATATTTGTCTGCATTGGACGTGCCAGAGTCGGTGAAGTCGGAAAACGTCCCTTGCAGCAGTCTCGAACTTGCCCTAACGTCTCGTTCAAAGGAAGAAAATAGTCCACAAGCCATCTTCTCTCTTCTTTTTCCACCACGACCAATACAGTAGGGTTCGTTTGGTTTCATGAATTCATAGCGAAGCACTCTTTTCTTATTTAAAATGTTTTAACACTACATATTCTTACAGACATTTATTTCGTTCACTTTATTTGCGACTTGTAGATATTTGCAGTGTTTATGAAGAAGAAAAAGAAAAAACAGTGCTGTACTTTTAAAGAAAGAGGGATATGCCACTACCAGGTCTGCGTGCCTGCCCAATTCGCACGCGTATTGCAAGCCTAACGTGCCGTTAAGTGTACACGCATGCGTTAAACAGATAGGGCAGCACCGTAAAGTGTGCGATGACGTAGCCTTTCAATACGCACGCACGCGCGCGCGTTTCGGGCTGGCAACAGGAGCCAAGTAGTGACGTGACACACACCGCATGCGCTTAATGAAAAAAACAAAAAATAATCCACTTTACGGCACGGCTCGACCTGAACTGTGTATGCTCATTCACAACTTGACATTACGGTATATTTTAGTTTACATTTTAGTTCCCCATTAGTTTACCATAATGAAAATATTCATCCAGCAAAATTAACGAAGCAGCTTTCATGGCGTAATATTGACGTCCAAGGTTTGATCACCGTAAGCGGAAGCACATAGGTGTGTACTCTTTGTATTATTTGGCAGGTACTGTGTATATATATATATATATATATATATATATATATATATATATATATATATATATATATATATATATAATATTTTTATTTTTCCACTCACGTAATAAATTATATAAAGTCCCCTTTCCGTTTTGATCTAGTTGCAATTTCTTTCTATGGACAAATTGTGTTTAAAAATGAAATATCTTTAGATTTCAATTAGTATTAATAAAATTGCCATTTGTCTTAAGGCATCAGGTTTACAAAACCTAATGTAACCAATCAGTTTTATAGAAATAAATGGTCCTTTTTCAACAAAAAAGAATTAACACAGTGTTGCATTGCTTTGTGCTGACTGGCCCCCTTTGTGTTAACTATGACTGTCCACTAGTTCAGATTTTTTTTATTCGTTCTCAGTTGTGTAAGTAAGATGCTGAAGAAATCAAAAGTATAAAGCCACCGGTTCAAATCCTCATTTATTCCAACAGCTATTAATCTTACAAAGAAGTTTAATTTTACATCCACATATTTAAGTGAGTGAGCTGTTATCACTTCAAAATTTTTTTACAGTAAGTGCTTGCTGCTGTAGTTCATATTTGTAATAAGTTTGTTCTTGGTGATGTTTTTAATGTTGTTTCAAGGTGTCTCTGTAAAACCCCCTGAGAAACCAAACTTACCTATTAAGACAATAAAACTGAACTGAATTTAACAGCTGTAAAACAAAATATTCTGCAGTAACTGAGTAGAATTTAAACAGCATGAAATAGTTCAGTTCATGGTGAACACCATGTGGACAGAGTGCAGTGATATTTTGTCTTACAAGTTTAATCAACATAACACATCATTGTGTGCAGATTCATCTCATGTGAATGGTTTTATTCACCCATATTGATACAGAGCCATTTCATTTTTATAACTTTAAAAGAGGAAATACAATACACCTTTTCATATATTTTTTATTGAATAAATAAATGGTATGTTTAAAAATAACAAAAGTGAAAGAATTGTGAACAATGTCAAAAAAAAATTACACAAAAATGTATGAGTAGAAATTTCAGTAATCATAAAGATGTATAAATAGTAAATGAATTTAACTAGAACACAAATAAAAATGAAAATGGCCAACAATGGGGAGGTGTTAAAAACTATTAGAGAAAGGGAACACAAATATATTTACAGATTTTTACCTTGGTATTAAAAAAATGTTAGCCAAGGTTTTGAACACAGTAAAAGTGAATCATTAAATTTGTCAAAAAAGGAAAAATGCTACTTTAGCTTTATGAACAAGATACTAGTCAAAGTAGTCAAAGAATTATTATCCTGCAATATTCCATAAAAATGTGTTCTATTTAAACTTACTTTTTCCTGATCTCACCCTTAACATTTGTTCACTAATAATATTTTTATCTCACCTTTGCATACAAGTGTAGCTCAATATGTTCTACAAAAAATATACAGTTATAAAGAAAATTGAAAGTATTATAAAAGTAAATGAGAAGCAAATGGAGGGATCCTTGTCCTTTGTAATAAATTCACTACCTGGTCAAATGGCCGGGGACAAAGACAACCTTGCAGCTTTCAAGGTTGCTGGAGATAATAAACCTCGGGGGGGTCCCAAGCCAAAGCCTGCACAGCCCCCTCTGCACATCCCAGCATACATAATTGTGGTCGTCTCAGTCCAATCACAATTCCATTTCAGGATATCTTGTGAACTTTTCTTCTCTCGGGCATCACAGGCAGTTTGAGTTGATGTAACAGACAGTGGAGATGCAGGGGGGCACCATTGCAATAAACTGGAAAAAGACAACGGAGAAACACAGCAGAAGTTAGTGCCCAGTGCAGAGCTTACAAAGTGTACACAGTACCATTTCTAATCTATTACAACCAATGCAAGTAATTAAGAAAAAGCCAAATTAGAAATTTTGACATGATCGATATTTGTAGCCTGGCACTTCTCTATTGGGAAAGCATTCCAGATTTTGTTACATGAGTACAGACAGCTGCCGGTTTTTATGGTTAATGTTGGAATAAAAAGCAAAGCAACGTTTGAGAAAAGAAATGTTGGGACCAGACACTCCAAAATACAGGCAGGGTCTAAAATACTCAAAGCCTTCTAATTATTTAATAGAACCTTGAAATCAATTCTATGTGAGACAGGCAACCAGTGTAATGAGACTGAGACAGTTTTCAGAAGAAAAAAAAAGCCCCAAAATAGTCTAATACCTCGTGATCACTTGGCAAAGGCACAGCAGATCAGAGCAGAGGTTGAGATGGAAGATTCTAGAAGTGCCGGGCAGGAGGACCAGCCACTACTTCAACAGGGCCCACATCTCTCCTTCCTTCTTCTTTAACTGCTGCCCCATAACACGGCCAGACTCTTCTACTTCACTGTAACTATTAAAAACATAAACACAGTAGATATTCACTCACAGAGTTCAAATATTAATAAAGTGTACCCTTACTTCTTGTTCTGCCTTCTTCCTTGGTTCACCTGTAGATCAATTATTACCAAAGTAAACCATCACAATAGATAAGGTTCTGCTTAGAGTAAACTCCAACTAATAATAATAATTACTGTGTTTTTTTGTTGAATTTTGAAAGAACCCCAACTTAATTGTCATTATATGTAGCATAATTTTTTTTCTTTTACATTACGGATACAGTTGATATTGTGTTACAATCTCTGTATATCTGAACTTCTAATGTGACGTGCTCAGGTGTCATTACTTACATGAAAACATCTTTGTTTTTCTCTCCTGCCTTAGTTTTGTTTTCATTGAAAATTAAGTCTTGGTTCTTTCAAAATCCAACAACAAAGCACAGTAACATAAGAAAATAAATGTTATTTTGCAAAACGGAACAACATCCCTGTTTAGTGACTGCTGGGACTGATGCTCCTCAATCTCTGTGTTTATGACGATTCACACTCTGATGCTTTCCTGTCTAAAATTAAAAAGCCTGTGTTGGTTACTGGACAGAGTGAGCAGACATACAGTACAGTATTCAAGGCAGCAAAATATTACAGATCAAGTAATAAATATGGGGAGGCTTTGCCGGAATTGCACAAACTACTTCTGAAACTGAAGGCCTCATTAGTCTTACCTGTAGAAATAGCAAATCTAACATGAACTGCACATCATCTTGAATTGGAAATCTTTAAAGCAGAAGAAAAGGACATCCAGTTGTGTCTCAGAATTTGGGTACATTGGGATCAGCCACTTGGAAGTCTGGTTACAACCGGGCATACTGTAGGGTCAAGAACAAAATACAATGAAAGGGCATTGTATTTCTAACTGCAGCAATAAAAAAGAAGTTATTTCTAAGGAGCAAGCCTTCTCCATTATTTTCAGTTAAATATGCATGTACTCCTCCTAAACCAACAGCTTAAATGATAAGCCAATGACAACAGCAGGTGCCCAGCCTGTCATTGTGCCACATCAGACCACACTTCTCCGATGGCTTTGGATATAAATTTAAAAATGGCCTGTTTTCTGCCAAAGAATTTTTTCTACCCAACACGGTTAAAGAAATCCATTTCAAAATTATGAATATACACTCACCTAAAGGATTATTAGGAACACCTGTTCAATTTCTCATTAATGCAATTATCTAATCAACCAATCACATGGCAGTTGCTTCAATGCATTTAGGGGTGTGGTCCTGGTCAAGACAATCTCCTGAACTCCAAACTGAATGTCAGAATGGGAAAGAAAGGTGATTTAAGCAATTTTGAGCGTGGCATGGTTGTTGGTGCCAGACGGGCCGGTCTGAGTATTTCACAATCTGCTCAGTTACTGGGATTTTCACGCACAACCATTTCTAGGGTTTACAAAGAATGGTGTGAAAAGGGAAAAACATCCAGTATGCGGCAGCCGTGTGGGCGAAAATGCCTTGTTGATGCTAGAGGTCAGAGGAGAATGGGCCGACTGATTCAAGCTGATAGAAGAGCAACTTTGACTGAAATGACCACTCGTTACAACCGAGGTATGCAGCAAAGCATTTGTGAAGCCACAACACGCACAACCTTGAGGCGGATGGGCTACAACAGCAGAAGACCCCACCGGGTACCACTCATCTCCACTACAAATAGGAACAAGAGGCTACAATTTGCACGAGCTCACCAAAATTGGACAGTTGAAGACTGGAAAAATGTTGCCTGGTCTGATGAGTCTCGATTTCTGTTGAGACATTCAAATGGTAGAGTCAGAATTTGGCATAAACAGAATGAGAACATGGATCCATCATGTCTTGTTACCACTGTGCAGGCTGGTGGTGGTGGTGTAATGGTGTGGGGGATGTTTTCTTGGCACACTTTAGGCCCCTTAGTGCCAATTGGGTATCGTTTAAATGTCACGGGCTACCTGAGCATTGCTTCTGACCATGTCCATCCCTTCATGACCACCATGTACCCATCCTCTGATGGCTACTTCCAGCAGGATAATACACCATGTCACAAAGCTTGAATCATTTAGAATTGGTTTCTTGAAGATGACAATGAGTTCACTGTACTAAAATGGCCCCCACAGTCACCAGATCTCAACCCAATAGAGCATCTTTGGGATGTGGTGGAACGGGAGCTTTGTGCCCTGGATGTGCATCCCATAAATCTCCATCAACTGCAAGATGCTATCCTATCAGTACTGTATCGATATCCAAGTCTGCCATAAAGAGAAGACTGCATGAAAGGAAATACAGAGAGTGCACTGCAAGGTGCAAGCCACTCATAAGCCTCAAGAATAGAAAGGCTAGATTGGACTTTGGATGCTTTTCACTTGTTGAAGACTAAACTTCGGACAGAAAGGCCCACAAACAAACAGCAACTGAAAGCCGCTGCAGTAAAGGCCTGGCAGAGCATTAAAAAGGAGGAAACCCAGCATCTGGTGATGTCCATGAGTTCAAGACTTCAGGCTGTCATTGGCAGCAAAGGGTTTTCAACCAAGTATTAGAAATGAACATTTTATTTCCAGTTATTTAATTTGTCCAATTACTTTTGAGCACCTGAAATGAAGGGATTGTGTTAAAAATATACTTTAGTTGCCTCACATTTTTATGCAATTGTTTTGTTCAACCCACTGAATTAAAGCTGAAAGTCTGCACTTCAACTGCATCTGAGTTGTTTCATTTAAAATTCATTGTGGTAATGAACAGAACCAAAACTTAAAAAAAATTGTCTCTGTCCAAATATTTATGGAATTAACTATATATATATATATCTATACTAATAAAAGGCAAAGCCCTCACTCACTCACTCACTCACTCACTCACTCACTGACTCATCACTAATTCTCCAACTTCCCGTGTGGGTGGAAGGCTGAAATTTGGCAGGTTCATTCCTTACAGCTTCCTTACAAAAGTTGGGCAGGTTTTATATCGAAATTCTACGCGTAATGGTCATAACTGGAAGCAGTTTTTCTCCATTTACTGTAATGGAGATGAGCTTGAACGCCGTGGGGGCGGAGTTTCGTGTGACATCATCACGCCTCCCACGTAATCACGCAGTACATAGAAAACCAGGAAGACCTCAAAAAAGCGCTGAAGAAAACATGCATTATATAATTGAGAAGGCAGCGAAACAATAAGAAGCGAGCGAGTGACATATACAACCATATTCATGAGTTCTGCTACTTGAAACAAAGCACGATGTAAACCTACACTTTAAATTAAGTTCATAGACAGGCTGCGCTGGCGTTTGTAATTTAGTGCCTGCCCATATAAGGCCGTCCGTCAGCGGCAATCCAATAGCAAACTGCCACGGGTAAATATTCACGGGTGAAGGACTGTCTGTGCTTATGGAGAGGAAGATGAGATGGTCAGGGTGGTGTTTGACACAAACTCAGCGAAACTGCCAGAGAAAGTTTTAAGTGCCAGGACTAAGGTAACATTAAATACAGCCATGGACATAGCACAAGATGGCACCAGCACAGCTGGGAACCTTCGATGCATGTACACCGAGCGGCTCACGTGAACTGACGCGGTGCACAGATAAAAGGCAACAGTTCCAAAGCGCTGAACAAAACCGAATTACACAATTGAAAAGGCAGCAAAAATATGAAGCGTCTGATACATACAAGCATATTCATAAATCCAGCTACTGCGGAAACAAAGCACACGGTGGAAAAAGTCAATGTCCCGCTAAAGGAAGACAGTGTAAAAAAAAAACCCCGTGCATGCAGTGTGTCAGGTCTCAGATAAAGAAGAACACGAGCTGTTTATTGATGCAGTAAGAAACGAATCGATGAATGAAACCTGTCATCTTTACAACGATTGACAAACACGGAATGTAACTTGAACACAACACATCCTACAAATACGAACCTGATTGAAAGAAATAATGATAATCAAATCCTTGATGACAGCAACACTCAGTAACACTCACAAAACAAATACTGTATATTGACAGTCATGTTACGTTATTTTTAAAATGTTCCCTTTTCTTTTCTAGCTTTTTTAACACACTACTTCTCTGCTATGATACGCGGGTATATATATATGTATATATATATATATCCCGATCTACATACTCGAATAATGGATACTTTATTCGCCATCAGTGATTGTTTTGGTAAAGCCATACTCAGTGTATTCATTAGATGAACGGTAAAAAAGTAAGAGCGAGGGGAGGATGACTCATTGAGGCATGCAGGCTGTAGTCTTGGCGTCAACTCTATCTGAATTGTGCGATCACATTTCAAAAAATATATCTTTTCAAGTTCTATTTAGTCCATATTTGTCAAACTCAAGGGCCGCGGGCCACATCCGCCCGTGTAATTATATCCGCCCGAGATCATTTTATATACTGTATTATTGTTATTAAAGCCGGGTATATGAAGCGCTGGTAACACAATAAACTACAGATCCCATAATGCAGCGCTTCAGCTGCCTTGCCGAACAGTTACCGCGTTAATCAAGTCTACCTTATGATGCTGCAAGTTATTGCGAAGCTAGCTCACACGATGCTGAGAGAAAAGTTGATTCTGAAAATAGAGCCTTTAAAACCGATGGGAGGCTGAGTATATGTTTACTGAACCCGTGTGTCTCATTTGTGGAGCTAATGTGGCTGTAATTACAGAATTTAATCTAAGATGGCACTATGAGACAAAACATCAGGGTAACCTGAATGCAATGCAGAAGATACAGAAAGCAGAATAATTAAATAAGAATCTGACACTTCAGCGGACGTTTTTACCCGTGCACAATCACAAAGTGATTTCAAGTGAAGTTGCTTTTATGGGAGACACAAATGCACCAGTGCAACTTTCCCTGTTGCCAAGTAATGTTAAACCAAGTCGTCACTACGGTGTTCCCAAAGCGCACTTTGCTGATAAACTGAGCGCACTGAGTTTGCACGGCGCTTTGGTGACTTTGAAGAACAAAAAAAGTCCGTCTACATGCGGCTTGAACCTTGTGCATGTTTGGTAGCACATATCTGTGTGAGAAGCTCTTCTCAGTGATAAAGACTAACAAAACAGCACACAGGAGTCGCCTCACTGATGAGCACCTGCAATCCATCCTGAGAATCTCCACAACACAGAACCTCACAGCAAACAGAAACGAACCTGTGGCCAAAAAAGATGCCAGGCGTCCAGCTCTAAAATGACATATGAGCAAAGACAACTGAATGATTTGATTTGTTATTGCTGAAAGGAACACATTTTATTTATATTTCCAGGTTTTGTTATGCAGCATGTTCATATTTGAATTTGTATAATTTTGACAGGATATATTTTTATGGAGAGCAAAATCTTTTGGGATATTTAAAATCTAAGTTTATTTTTTATATAAAATTACATAACAGTAAAGAAATTTGAATGTTTGTTCTTTTAATGTTTACTTTATTTCTAACTTGTATAATTTAGACAGGATATATTTTTATGGAGAGCAAAATATTATAAGTTGTTTAAGGTTTGAGTTGATTTATTCAGGAATAATATTCCTGTCTGCTTTTACCATTCTTACCAAAGATATTTCTGTCGACTAAATAAAAATTCCTTCTATTTAAAATTTAAATAGAACTTGAACAAATACGATAGTTCATAATATCCACGCAGACTTGCACGTAAGAGCGGGAGTTATCCGTTTTAACAAGCAGCGTATTGCACTGATACGAAATAGCTGTGTGTGTATATACTGTATGTAGATATGTATGTATATGTATATATATGTTTATATATGTGTGTGTGTATGTATATATGTGTATATGTACAGATATGTATATACAGTATATATGTTTATGTGTGTGTGTAAATATATATATATGACAGCAACACTCATCACTCACAACAGTGACAAAACAATTACATTGACAATCATGTTACGTTATTTTCAAAATGTTTCCTTTTCTTTTCATTGCTTCTTTAACACACTACTTCTCCGCTGCGAAGCGCGGGTATTTTGCTAGTATATATTGTAAAGGACCGAGGAGACAGTAGCAAGAGTTGGGGTTTTCCGGCCCCGTATATTGTATAATCAACAAAAAACAGGTCAAAATTATAAACAAACAGTTCATAATGCGCGACGCCGACTCCTGGCGTCGCGGCCATTTTATTGGGGAGGAGCCGGAAGTGGAGGGATGCCGGGAAGGACCGCAAGGGAGGATGGGAAGGATGACGTCAGGGCAAGATGGCGGAGGAAGGGCGGAAGTATCGCACTGCGGTCAATCCAGGCCTATGGTGCAGGAAGGTCTTTCTTTCTATGAGGAAGCAGAGGGAGAAAGTTAATACCCCACCATTCCCTGGCGAATGGTTTCCCAGGTGCTATCGAATCAATCCGCTGCCTCCTACTCGCGCGTGCGTGACACGATCCCCCCCTTAGCCCAGGACCGTCAGGTCGGGCGGACCTAACCGAGAGGTCGTGAATACGAGAGAGGGCATCGGCATTGGCCTGAAGGGTGCCCGCCGATAAGTGACAGTGAACTTATACGGCTGTAAGTCCAGGAACCACCTGGTGACCCGCGGATTCGACTCTTTGTGTAGGGACATCCACTGAAGTGCAGCGTGATCAGTCACCAGAGCGAATTCGCGACCCAGCAGGTAGTAACGGAGGTGGGTCACTGCCCACTTAATGGCCAAGGCCTCCCTCTCCACTGCAGCGTGCGGGTCTCCGGTCCATCAGTTTCCGCTAAGGTACATCACAGGGTGCTCGACACCATCGACGCTTTGGCTCAGCACGGCACCCAGGCCTGTGTCCGAAGCGTCGGTCTGGAGAATAAACGGGAGCCCAAAATCGGGCGTCCGTAACACAGGTGCCGACGTTAGGGCCTTCTTTAGGTCACTGAATGCGTGTTCTGCTTTGTCGGTCCACACCACGTATAGGGGAGCGCCCTTTTTTGTCAGGTCAGTCAAGGGTGCTGCTCTTTCGGAGAAACGAGGAACAAACCGGCGGTAGTAACCCGCAAGCCCCAAGAAAGCCTGCACCTGTTTCTTGGTACTCGGACGGGGCCATTCTAAGATGTCTTTAACTTTGGAGCTCTGTGGCGCACCTGTCCTTGTCCCACGAGGTAGCCTAAATATTTGGCCTCCTTTAATCCAAAAACACTTCCGGGGTTTATGCGGAGGCGGCTTTAGCCAGTGTTCGGAGGACAGCTGCGACCTGCAGTAGATGCTCCTCCCAGGTGCGGAATAGATGACAACGTCATCCAGGTAGGCGGCGCTATAGGACTGGTGGGGCTTCAGCACTCTATCTACCAGACGTTGGAAGGTCGCCGGGGGCCCGTGCAGCCCAAATGGGAGGACCTTGTACTGCCAGTGCCCGCTAGGGGTGCTAAAGGCCGTTTTCTCCTTTGCGGATGCCGTTAAAGGAATTTGCCAATACCCTTTTGTCATGTCAAGGGTAGTCAGATACGAGCCGCACTCCAGCCGCTCAAGGAGGTCGTCAATGCGGGGCATGGGGTAGGCATCGAACTTGGAGATCTGATTCAGGCGTCTAAAGTCATTACAGAACCTCCAGGAGCCGTCTGGCTTGGAGACGAGGACAATAGGGCTGGACCAGGGACTATGGCTCTCTTCAATTATGTCCATGTCCAACATACGTTTCACCTCCAGTTCGACCTCTGCGCGTTTTGCCTCCGGGAGTCGGTAGGGCCTCTCCCGGACGATTACCCCGGGCTCCGTGACTATATCGTGCTCAATCAGCGCGGTCCGGCCGGGGGACTCGCTCACTACCTCGGGTGGCTCGGAGTGTTTGGGCTAACTCCTGCCGCTGCTTGGGGTCAGCTCTTCGCCGAGGTTAAGGGCAGTTGTGCTTGTAAAAGGGAGAGTGACCTACGGGAGCTGGGAGCTCCTCTCTATCTCTCAGGGCTTTAACAGGTTGACATGATAGATCCTCTCACTCGGTCGGCATTGGGCTGTTTCACCAAATAGTCGGCAGTCCTTTCTCTCCTTAACCTCGTAAGGCCCTTGCCAGTGAGCGAGCAGCTTCGAGTGGGAGGTCGGGACGAGCACCATAACTCGGTCCCCCGGGCGGAACTCCCTGAGGACGGAGTTGCGGTTGTAACACCGGGCCTGCGCTGCTTGCGCACGAGTCACGTGCTCTTTTAGGAGGGGCCTGATCTTTGTGAGTCGGTCGCGCAGTTGCGCCACGTACTCAAAATGTTAGAGGAGGGAAGAGCCTCGGCCTCCCAGCCTTCTTTTAGGATGTCGAGGATTCCCCGGGTTGTCGCCCGTATAGTAATTCAAAGGGGAGAAGCCGTAGAGGCCTGGGGTACCTCCGGTAGGCAAAAGCACGGCGGGAGGAGCTGGTCCCAGTTCCTGCCGTCAGCGCTGACCTTGCGGAGCATCTGCTTAAGCGTCTGATTAAACGCTCGACCAACCCGTCAGTTTGCGGGTGATAGACTGACGCTTTCAGGTGCTTTATCTGCAGTAATTTGGCTACCTCCTTGAACGTATCCGAAGTGAAGGGCGTACCCTGGTCCGTGAGGACCTCCTTGGGTATGCCCACGCGTGAAAACAAATTAACCAGTTCCCGCGATGCTTTTAGTATTAGCGGGCGCAGGGGAACCGCCTCTGGGTACCGGGTGGCATAGTCCACCATGACTAGGATATACTTGTGGCCACGGGTTGAGGGCTCCCAGGGTCCCACCAAATCGACCCCTATCCTTTCAAAGGGATGTCCACGAGGGGAATAGGGACTAGAGGAGCACGGTCCCTCCTAGGAATCTGGCGGGTCTGGCACTCGGACAGGATTGACAGAACCGCCGGACCTCCTCATTGATCCCAGGCCAGTAAAAGCGGAGCTTAATCCTCTCCAGTGTTTTTTCGGCCCCGAGGTGGGCTTAGGAGGTGAGCATGTGCCAACTCGCATATCTCCCGCCCGGAAGGTACGCGGAATTAGCAACAACTTCCGCACCTCGCCCTCATGGGTAGCCACTCGGTACAACAGATCATTCTCAAGGACAAAGAAGGGTTCCCAGCGGTGTGGATCCGTCCGCTGTTGAGCTGTTAGGCAGAACGACGCATTCGGGCAAAGCGCAGGGAGTCATCATTCCACTGCTCCCTCTTAAAGGAGGCCGGCGTGGACCGAAATTGAGGGTCCAGGCCGAGAGGGTCTTGGGGCCTGGGCCCGGGAAGAGTTCCCTGGCTAGTCCCTTCTCCGGCGGAATCTTCCGGGTCAAGGTCCGTAGCCACGGAAAGGTCCCCGAGACACCAGCGCCCATAGGGCCTGCCCTTGTGCACGGCGTGGAGGCCGCGGGAGGGGTGCCTTTTCCCCTCATAACAAGATCCAACGAGGCCCGGGAGCGCGTAATGGCTTACCGCTGATTCTTTTAGACCAGTCTTGTCCCAAATCACTGGGAAGGGGGTCAGGTAACACAGCGACCGTCATTTGGATTGGTTCCCCCTTCCAGGTGACATAGCAGTGAGCGGAGCGATATGACCTAGTCCCCCCATGCACACAGGTGACCAACAAATGCTGTTTTAACCACTGTTGCGTAAGACAAAACGGCGAGCAACAATGGTAATGTTGCTGCCGGAATCAAACAAAGCCACCACGGCGTGCCCATTTAGCAACACCACTCCCGATTCGACTCGCCAAGGGATGCGGCGGGTACAATACCTCTCCGATGATGTCCAGCTGCAGTCCATAGGCTCCGGGCGATGTGATGGGGCAGTTTGGCAGCAGGTGGCGGTCTCGCCACACTTGAAACAGCGGCGGACCCGGCCTCTCTCTGGCTCTGGCTGGCGCTTCTGCAGCGTCGAGGGGTCTCGGGGTGGCCGCCCGTCCCTGCCGGTTCCCGCGAGCAGGCTTTTCTGACCCCCCAAGTCGGAGGACCGCCAACTGACGCTCCAGGACGCCGAGGAGGCCCGACATGTTCTGGTAGGCGTGTCCCCGGACCTGCTGGGCGAGGGAACTGGGCATTGCATTGACCAGGCCTTCACAGGCCACCCGCCGACCACTTTCCGCCCGTCGGGACTCTCTGGCCGTAGCCAGCGGCCCATCTTGCCCCAGAACTCGAACGCCTGGGCGCGAGAGGGCTTTTCGGGTCAAAGACCCAGTTCCGCCATTCGCCGCCTGCTGGCCGGGCTAATGCCGTAGCGGGCCAATATTTCGGGCTTGAGGAGGTCGTAATTAGCGCCTCCTCCTCAGGGAGGTCATAATAGGCCCATGCTGGTCCCTTCAGGTATGGCGCCAAGATGGACGCCCACTCGGACCGCTGCCACTCGTTCCGGGTGGCCGTCCTCTCAAACATGCCCAGGTAGGCATCGACGTCCCCGAAGGGCCCATCGGAACCATAGGAGGAGGCGGCTGCCTGGGCGGGTCTGGTCTCGCCCGTTGGGCTTCCACTAACCTGGCCTTCGTGGCCTCCAGCTCCCGGGTGGTAGCGGCTTGCGCAGCTGCAGCCTGGAGCTGGCTCATTCATCCTGCAGCACCGTGTTGAGGTCCTGTCCCTCCGTCATTCCGGGATCTCTATCCTGCCGACTACGCCACTTGTAAAGGACCGAGGAGACAGTAGCAAGGGTTGGGGTTTTCCGGCCCGTATATTGTAAACAACAAAAACAGGTCAAAATTATAAACAAACAGTTCATATGCGCGCGCCGACTCCTGGCGCCGCGCCATTTTATTGGGGAGGAGCCGGAAGTGGAGGGATGCCGGGAAGGACCGCAAGGGAGGATGGGAAGGATGACGTCAGGGCAAGATGGCGGAGGAAGGGCGGAAGTATCGCACTGCGGTCAATCCAGGCCTATGGTGCAGGAAGGTCTTTCTTTCTATGAGGAAGCAGAGGGAGAAAGTTAATACCCCGCCATTCCCTGGTGGCGAATGGTTTCCCAGGTGCTATCGAATCAATCCGCGGCCTCCTACTTGCGCGTGCGTGACAATATATATATATATATATATATATATATATATATATATATATATACACTCACCTAAAGGTTTATTAGGAACACCATACTAATACCGTGTTTGACCCCCTTTAGCCTTCAGAACTGCCTTAATTATACGTGGCATTGATTCAACAAGGTGCTGAAAGATTCTTTAGAAATGTTGGCCCATATTGATAGGATAGCATCTTGCAGTAGATGGAGATTTGTGGGATGCACATCCAGGGCACGAAGCTCCCGTTCCACCACATCCCAAAGATGCTCTATTGGGTTGAGATCTGGTGACTGTGGGGGCCATTTTAGCACAGTGAACTCATTGTCATGTTCAAGAAACCAATTCTAAATGATTCAAGCTTTGTGACATGGTGCATTATCCTGCTGGAAGTAGCCATCAGAGGATAGGTACATGGTGGTCATGAAGGGATGGGCATGGTCAGAAACAATGCTCAGGTAGCCCATGGCATTTAAACGATGCCCAATTGGCACTAAGAGGCCTAAAGTGTGCCAAGAAAACATCCCCCACACCATTACACCACCACCACCAGCCTGCACAGTGGTAAGAAGGCATGATGGATCCATGTTCTCATTCTGTTTACGCAAATTCTGACTCTACCATTTGAATGTCTCAACAGAAATCGAGACTCATCAGACCAGGCAACATTTTTCCAGTCTTCAACTGTCCAATTTTGGTGAGCTCGTGCAAATTGTAGCCTCTTTTCCTATTTGTAGTGGAGATGAGTGGTACCCAGTGGGGTCTTCTGCTGTTGTAGCCCATCCTCCTCAAGGTTGTGCGTGTTGTGGCTTCACAAATGCTTTGCTGCATACCTCGGTTGTAACGAGTGGTTATTTCAGTCAAAGTTGCTCTTCTATCAGCTTGAATCAGTCGGCCCATTCTCCTCTGACCTCTAGCATCAACAAGGCATTTTCACTCACAGGACTGCCGCATACTGGATGTTTTTTCCTTTTCACACCATTCTTTGTAAACCCTAGAAATGGTTGTGCGTGAAAATCCCAGTAACTGAGCAGATTGTGAAATACTCAGACCGGCCCGTCTGGCACCAACAACCATGCCATGCTCAAAATTGCTTAAATCACCTTTCTGTCCCATTCTGACATTCAGTTTGGAGTTCAGGAGATTGTCTTGACCAGGACCACACCCCTAAATGCATTGAAGCAACTGCCATGTGATTGGTTGATTAGATAATTGCATTAATGAGAAACTGAACAGGTGTTCCTAATAATCCTTTAGGTGAGTGTATATATATATATATATATATATAGTAATCTAGAGAGAGATTTTAAGAGCGTCCCTGATTTTCTAATCTGGCAACCCTAAGTAAGCTGCCAAGCAGTGTCATCCAAAAACACAAAGCTTTTACCTTACGAACAGGGATAGTCCGCAGAGGGATAATTTTTAACGTTTTTAGCTGCTTTCTTGCTGGTTCATGTTTAAAGAATATGAGTTTGTGCAGAGTGATTTTATCAGTGACGGATTATGCTGGTAGCTGCACCCTGGAAGCAGAACTTTCAGGGGTCACTGTGGATCTGTACATATATCTGCACAAACAGTCCCGTTTCCAGACGTGAAAGAAGCAGGTTAGAAACGGATAGAATGGATTATTTCCGTACTTGTCAGACATGCAGCTCAGGTTGCCACCCTTTGTTGTGAATACTAACTTTGACAGCGATGAGACACATTTTTCAAGTTTTTCAAGCTCCTTTTGCTGTTAATATGAACAACATGCCAGACGTTTTGTGGTTGAAAGTAACTCAATCAATCAATCAATCAACATTTATTTATATAGCTTTACAAAATGAATAGAAAAATAGAAGACACAATAAAAAATAAACATAAGTCAACATTAATTAACATAGAATAAGTAAGGTCCGATGGCCAGGGTGGACAGAAAAAAAAAAAAAAAACTCCAAAAGCTGGAGAAAAAAAATAAAATCTGTAGGGGTTCCAGACCACGAGACCACCCAGTCCCCTCTGGGCAAAACTGAACACATTGGCAACAGGACAGATTCATAATACGCCTACCAACGTTTCTTTTCATGATTTACATTTACTGATTTGGCTGATGCCTTTATCCAAGGCGACTCACAAGATTTATGATACAGTTGGTTACATTTCTTTTCTTTTTCCAATGGGAGCACAGGCAGGTCGAGTGACTTGCTTATGGTCACACAGTGTCATTAGCAGGATTTGAATCCACAATCCCAAGGTTTAAAGTCCAAAGCTTTAATCATGACACCACACTGTCTACAATGATTTCTAATGATTTCCACAGACTTGCACATTGCTTAGGACTTTTTTCTCCCCCCAAGGCTTTGCAAAAATCCTGGCATTGCATCAGTTTCAACTGCGTGCAGGTCTTGTAACAAATTAAATTATTAAAAGCAGGTATAGAAGCACACTAACAGATACCAACAGATCTTTGGAATAAATTGTTGAGACATCCAGCATTTCATTTCACCATTTGTGCAGAAGCAAGCAGCTTCATGTTCATGACCAGAACAATGGCATAAAATTGCTGTTAATGATTAGGGTTTGAGAATCGCCCTTAATAACTTTAAATAAAAATGTTTTATAATTCAAACCATTTTTGAACAACTATTTTAAAAGTTAATGTTTGAGATTAAAATATTTGCTAGTTTGCCTGGGTTCATAGGCATACCTAGATTTTATACGGCCCACTGCATGAGTCATTTTTTTAACAATTTTTCCCACTGCCAGAAAAGTTTGCCAACCTCTGCTTTACACTAATAAGTATGGAAAGTGTGATCAGTGGGATTTATGAGGGCCCCCAAATCATTAAATCTCCCTCTAATCTCTACACCGGCCAGGCACTGAGTGGGTCTGCCATGAGGTGGTCGAGCTCCTTGTTTGGTTTCTGTCTTGCAATCTACATTTCCAGGACAGCCTTTGGATGGTCGCAATCTTCCTGAACGAAGTGTTTTTCAAAGTGGAGAAGCTGTAATGCTTTAGTGGTTCAATACTGGAGCCTGTTAATACCAGAAAAAGGGCAGGACAAGTCATATGAATTTGAATATTTTCTTACAACAGTACCTAGACATTTATAATCAATCACTTTGCAGACTTGCCTCCACTTCTCTATTTCAGCACCGTCTTACCCAAAAATGTAAATGGATTTGGTTTAATTTAGAACATAGAGGCAAAATTACCACTCTAAATTGAATATATAAATATTTTCAGTAGTGGCTGGTATCCAAATAAATTCTTTATTAGGCATTATAAGGAAAAGTAGAGTCTACTGTTTTGAAAGTGTCTGTTTGTTTTGTCCAAGTGGATTTTCTCATGTTCTTCTAATAAAGCAATGCCATAACAAAGATGTTGTTGTTTTTTAAATAGTTTATATTTGTTTCCTGTACTGATATAAAAATCTACATTATTTCCCCTAATAAAATATACTTTTCAGTTCAATCGGATTAATCTTAGAAGAGCAGCATCACATAACTAGGATTTTCTTACACTTGTGTTGCTGAAGATGACATTTCTGTGTGAATCGCTTTCCACATTCAGTGCAGCAGTATGGTTTTTCCCTGGTATGTATTCTTTGGTGCTTTAGAAGATTACTTTTTAATGTGAACTGTTTGCCACATTCACTGCAACAGTGCAGCTTTTCTCCTGTGTGTATCCGCTGATGGTGGACAAGGCCGATTTTGTGTTTGAGTTTTTTCCCACAATAAGAACAACAATATGGCTTTTCTCCTGTGTGGCTTAATTGATGATGCTGAAGGTAATCTTTCCATTATGAACCTCTGGCGACTGACTGCATCCATAAGGTTTTTCACCTGTATGGATTCGCTGGTGCTGTTGAAGATAGTATTTCCGGCCAAACTGCTTTCCACACTGGGCACATGAAAATGGCTTGTCTCCAGCATGGGTCTTCTCATGCTGCTGAAGGTGATATTTCTTTAAGAACCTCTTCCCACACTCAGAACACAAAAACGTTTCTCCAGTGTGAATTCTGTGGTGTTTGGCAAGATACCTTTTCATCGTGAATCTCTTACCACATATTGGACATTGATGTGGAGCCATGCTGCTTTGGTTACACTGGGAACTTTTAGTAGTGTCCATCTCTGCCACAGTCAATGCTGGAATGGCGCTATGCTGCACACACTCATCAGTTGTAGCCTTATGTTCTTGCAAATCTGCTTTAAGACAAAAACACAATGGATGACGTACTTTAAGAGAGATAATTCCAGCATACGGTTCAGTACACACTTTGAACATGTCATTTCAAATACTTTTAACTTAATTCCAAATAGCAATATTTTACATGTCATGGTTTCAGTTCCATGATCATATAAAGCACTTTCTGAAAAAGAAGATAATCCTAAGGAAGGTGAACCTTGTAATACACTCTTACATATCACAACAGTGAACAAAAGTATATTTACATATATATATATATACTGCTCAAAAAAATTAAAGGAACACTTTTAATGAGAGTATAGCATCAAGTCAGTGAAATTTCTGGGATACTGATCTGGTCAGTTAAGTAGCAGAGGAGGTTGTTAATCAGTTTCAGTTGCTTTGGTGTTAATGAAATTAACAACAGGTGCAGTAGAGGGGCAACAATGAGATGGACCCCCAAAACAGGAATAGTTTAACAGGTGGAGGCCACTGACATTTTTCCCTCCTCATCTTTTCTGACTGTTTCTTCACTAGTTTTGCATTTGGCTACAGTCAGTGTCACTACTGGTAGCATGAGGCGATACCTGGACCCTACAGAGGTTGCACAGGTAGTCCAACTTCTCCAGAATGGCACATCAATATGTACCATTGCCAGAAGGTTTGCTGTGTCTTCTAGGACAGTCTCAAGGGCATGGAGGAGATTCCAGGAGACAAGCAGTTACTGTAGAAGAGCTAGACAGGGCCATAGAAGGTTCTTAACCCATTAGCAGAAACCAGTATCTGCTCCTTTGGGAAAAGCAGAACAGGATGAGCACTGCCAGAGCCCTACAAAATGACCTCCAACAGGCCACTGGTGTGAATGTCTCTGACCAAACAACCAGAAAGACTTCATGAGGGTGACCCAAGGGCCCCATGTCCTCTAATGGGCCCTGAGCTCACTGCCCAGCAGCATGCAGCTCGATTGGCATTCGCCATAAAATACCAGAATTGGCAGATGCACCACTGGTGCCCTGTGCTTTACAGATGAGAGCAGGTTCACCCTGAGCACGTGACAGAAGTGAAAGGGTCTGGAGAAGCCATGGAGAACATTATGCTGCCTGTAACATCATTCAGCATGAGCAGTTTGGTGGTGGGTTAATGATTGTCTGGGGAGGCATATCCATGGAGGGTCACACAGACCGCTACAGGCTTGACAAAGGCACCTTGGCTGCCATTAGGTATCAGGATGAAATCCTTGGACCCATTGTCAGACCCTATGCTGGTGCAGTGGCTCCTGGTGCACGACAATTCCTGGCCTCATGTGGTGAGAGTATACAGGCAGTTCCTGGAGGATGAAGGAATTGATACCATTAACTGGCCACCACACTTTCCTGACCTAAATCAATAGAACACCTTTGGGACATTATGTTTTGGTCCATCCAATGCCACCAGGTTGCATCTCAGACTGTCCAGGAGATCAGTGATGCCCTGGTGAGATCTGGGAGGAGATCTCCCACAACACCATCTGTCGTCTCATTAGGAGCATGCACCGATGTTGTCAGGCATGTATACAAGAACACAGGGGCCATACAAACTACTGCGTACAATTTTGAGTTGCTGCAATTAAATTTTGGCAAAATGGACTAGCCTGCCACATAATTTTTTCACTTTGATTTTTGGGGCGTCTTTGAATTCAGGGCTCTGTAGGTTGATCATTTTCATTTCCATCAAGCGATGTGGCATCCTTTCGTTCCTAACACATTACCCAGTCTATATCAGTATAGATATCCAGGAGGATTTCTTTTTCCCATTGAGATATGATGTGTTTTCAAAGTGTTCCTTTAATTTTTGAGCAGTTTATATATATATATATATATATATATATATATATACATACTAGCAAAATAACTGCGCCTCGCAGCTAAGAAGTAGTGTGTTAAATAAGTTATGAAAAAGAAACATTGGATACAAAGAATAAATACAGTCTCTCCTGAGCCAGTTCCAGTGAAGACAGTTGCCTCAGTGAGGTTGTTGTGCAGAGATCTGATCTGAACTCTGGTGCTGTTACAAAGTTTTGGTTGTTGTAAGTTTCATAGTAACATAATTGATGTGCCAACCTTCAAAAGTAGAGTATGCAGGGGCATGCCCGGAGGATTAAGAGTGTGAAGAAACTAAATGAAAAGGCAGAAGTCACCAGCAGGAAGACGTGAAACAAGGCAAACACTAACAGGCTTGAAGCGGTGGAGTAAAAAGAAGGGAGCAGTGAGCACGATGAACAGCTGAGGAAAGTAAGGAAGCAACTGAGGATGCACATGAGCGCAGGATGTCGTTAATGTATATAGGCAGGGAGCCAACCATGTGGTAGGTGCGCAAACAGCAGCCGTGCTGGAAAGAGGAAGGGGGACCGGGTGGCCCTTGTGCGTCTCTGACGTGAAATAAATCCTCTATTAACAAAAATAAGGAATGAAACCACCAAAAGGAGAGGCAGTTCTGAAAGTTCCTTACAGCATAATGGTGAGAACCTCCAAAAAGACGACGTTATTTTCGAAAGTTCGTTACAGGGCACGGCACAAAATTAAACATAATTAACATGTGTAAGTACAGTGTAAAGGATGATCATGGGAAATTTGGGCTTCCTACGTATATTGGAAGTTGCAGAAATAGGGAGGATGGGTTTCTCCTATCTATATATACAGTTTAGAGGGTACACCTATTTTCCCCTCTTGGGTGTTGCAATAGGACAAGAAACATACCTAACTTTTGTAAGTACACCGCAAGGAATAAGCACCTGAAATTTCAGCTTCCCACCTATATGGAAAGTGGGAGAATTAGTCAGTTAGGGCTTTGCCTTTTATATGTATAGATATACAGTTGTGCTTGAAAGTTTGTGAACCCTTTAGAATTTTCTATATTTCTGCATAAATATGACCTAAAACATCATCAGATTTTCACTCAAGTCCTAAAAGTAGATAAAGAGAAACCAGTTAAACAAATGAGACAAAAATATTATACTTGGTCATTTATTTATTAACGAAACTGATTGAATATTACATATTTGCGAGTGGCAAAAGTATGTGAACCTTTGCTTTTAGTATCTGGTGTGACCCCCCCTTTGCAGTAATAACTGCAACTAAACGTTTCCGGGAACTTTTGATCATTCCTGTACACTGGCTAGGAGGAATTTTAGCCCATTCCTCCGTACAGAACAGGTTCAACTCTGGGATGTTGGTGGGTTTCCTCACATTATCTGCTCACTTCAGGTCCTTCCACAACATTTCGATTGGATTAAGGTCAGGACTTTGACTTGGCCATTCCAAAACATTAACTTTATTCTTCTTTAACCATTCTTTGGTAGAACGACTTGTGTGCTTAGGGTCGTTGTCTTGCTGCATGACCCACCTTCTCTTGAGATTCAGTTCATGGAAAGATGTCCTGACATTTTCCTTTAGAATTCTCTGATATAATTCAGAATTCATTGTTCTATCAATGACGGCAAGCCGTCCTGGCCTAGATGCAGCAAAACAGGCCCAAACCAGGCTACTACCACCACCATGTTTCACAGATGGGATAAGGTTCTTATGCTGGAATGCAGTGTTTTCCTTTCTCCAAACGTAACGCTTTTCATTTAAACCAAAAAGTTCTATTTTGGTCTCATCCGCCCACAAAACATTCTTCCAATAGCCTTCTGGTTTGTCCACGTGATCTTTAGCAAACTGCAGACGAGCAGCAATGTTTGTTTTGGAGAGCAGTGGCTTTCTCCTTGCAACCCTGCCATGCACACCATTGTTGTTCAGTGTTCTCCTGATGGTGGACTCATGAACATTAGCCAATGTGAGAGAGGCCTTCAGTTGCTTAGAAGTTACCCTGGGGTCCTTTGTTACCTCGCCGACTATTACACGCCTTGCTCTTGGAGTGATTTTTGTTGGTCGACTACTCCTGGGGAGGGTATCAATGGTCTTGAATTTCCTCCATTTGTACACAATCTGTCTGACTGTGGATTGGTGGAGTCCAAATTCTTCAGAGATGGTTTTGTAACCTTTTCCAGCCTGATGAGTATCAACAGCTCTTTTTTTGAGCTCCTCAGAAATCTCCTTTGTTCGTGCCATGATACACTTCCACAAACATGTGTTGTGAAGAGCAGACTTTGATAGATCCTTGTTCTTTAAATAACACAGGGTGCCCACTCACACCTGATTATCATCCCATTGATTGAAAACACCCGACTTGAATTTCACCTTCAAACTAACTGATCATCCTAGATGTTCACATACTTTTGCCACTCACAAATATGTAATATTCAATCATTTTCCTCAATAAATAAATGACCAAGTATAACATTTTTGTCTCGTTTGTTTAATTGGTTTCTTTTTATCTACTTTTAGGACCTGAGTGAAAATCTGATGATGTTTTAGGTCATATTTATGTAGAAATATAGAAAATTCTAAAGGGTTCACAAACTTTCAAGGACAACTGTATATACAGTATTACATATACGAGGTGTGGCAGAAAAGTAATGAGACTGGCATCACTGCAAGCGATCTGGCAATGCTGCGCTGTTGTCCTTAATAGAGCACGTGTATCAGTACCCTCCCATAGCTCAGTTTGAGTTTCAACTACTTCCGTTAACTACGTGATTTTTGTGACTGCTATTAGTGAAGTTGTGTTTTGGTTGTAAGTGCCACGCAAAATGGAACAGCGGAATTTGGAGCAACGTTGTGCCATTAAATTTTGTGTTAAGCTTTGAGAATCGGCAAGTGTGACGTTTGAAAAATTAAAACAGGCCTATGGGGAACATTCTTTATCCCGAGCTCAAGTTTTTCGCTGGCACAAATTATTTTTGGAAGGCAGAAAACACGTTGAAGATGAACACCGTTCAGGGAGGCCTTCAATTTCGAAAACCAATGAAAACATCGAACGTGTGAACACTCTTGTGAGATCAGACCGTCGCTTAACATTAAGAATGTTGAGTGAACAATTAAATTTGAACAGATTTACCGTTCATCAAATTTTGACTGAACATTTGCGCATGCGAAAGGTCTGTGCCAAAATGGTGCCGAAAAACCTCACAATTGAGTAGAAGGACAATCGAAAAATCAAGTGTCTTGATCTTCTTGACAGAATCACTAATGAGCAAGATTTCTTTAGTCGTGTGATCACAGGTGATGAATCATGGATTTTTGAATACGATCCTGAGACCAAGAGGCAAAGTCAGGAGTGGCACACTGCAAACTCTCCTCGACCAAAGAAAGCTCGAATGAGCAAATCGAAGATCAAATCAATGCTGATTTGTTTTTTTGATAAAAGGGGAATCGTCCACAAAGAATTTGTTCCTCCAGGACAAACTGTAAACCAAGTTTTTTATAAAGACGTCCTTGAAAGGCTCAGAAAAAGGGTAATTCGCGTGAGACCAGACATTGCAGACAAATGGATGTTCCATCATGACAACGCCCCATGTCACACTGCCCTCTCCATAACAGAATTTTTGACCTCAAAAGGCATTCCTGTGGTTCCCCAGCCCCCTTATTCACATGACCTCAGTCCGTGTGACTTTATCCTTTTTCCTAAACTGAAAAATGTCCTCAAAGGATGTCATTTCGAGACTTTAGAAAACATCCAAAAGAGTGTAACGGACATGCTGAAGACCATACCAGTTGAAGACTTCCAGCGCTGCTACCAACAGTGGGAACAACATCTCCATCGGTGTGTAGCTGCCCAAGGGAACTACTTTGAAGGGATAACATTGATGTTTGAAAAAAATAAAAACTTTGGTAAATAAAAAATCAGTCTCATTACTTTTCTGCCACACCTTGTATACAGGTTGAGTCAAAATTATGTTAACACTAATGGTACTTTATATACAATTTTGTGGACAGTTTATGTGCCATATATGGTACATGTGTTGAACATGATGGTGAACGGGTTGAGTCATTCCTGTAAATCATCTTGCACATACGAAGTTATGCCTTGTGAATAAATTGTTTCCGCCATTCAGAAGTTAACACAATTATGAGTCACCCAGTGTATAAAGGAATAGTTATTAATTTTACACAGAAGTTTTAATTAAGTATTTACCATAATCAGTACCTTCATTTTACACTCCTCATTTTGTCAGTTTTTAATTTCAATAGTCCCTAGATTTTTCAGGTCCAAGAACTTTGTCAACTACTGGAATATTATTAAGAAGAAAGAACATATTGGTGAGCTCAGTAATCGCAAAGGGGCTGGTAGGCCGAGGAAGACCCCACTGCTGATGACAGAAGAATCCTCACGATGGTAAAGTAAAAGCTTCAAACACCTGTCTGACAGATCAGACAGTCTTCAGGATGCAAATGTGAGTGTCAGAGACAACTATCAGCAAAGACTCCACGAACAGAGGCCACACTACAAGATAGTGTTAGCCACAAAAACAGGTTGGCCAGATTACAGTTTGTGAGAAAGGACTTAAAAAAGCCTGCAGAATTCTGGGAAAATGTCTTGTGGGCAGACAAGACAAAAACAAGCCTGTGTCAAGAGTGATGGCAAGAGCAAAACGTGGAGACGAAAATGAACTGCCCAAGATCCAAAGCAGGCCACCTTATCTGTTAAGCATGGTGGTGGGGTGGGTGTTATGACTTGAACTTGTATCAACTGCATAGGTCCTGGCACACTTTGATGATGGAACTGCTGACGGCAACTGCACAATGAATTCTGAGGTGTACAGATACATCTGATCTGTTTGAGTTCCAGTACATGCCTTGAAACTCACTGGACGGCGCTTCATCCTACAACAAGGCAATGATCTCACACATACTGCTAAGGCAACCCAAGAGTTTTTCAAAGCTAAAAAATAGAAAGTTATTGAAATGGCCAAGCTATTCACCCGAATGAATGGGTACGGAAAGTATTCAGACCCCCTTCAATTTTTCACTCTTTGTTATATTGCACCCATTTGCTAAAATCATTTAAATTATTTTTTTTTCCTCATTAATGTACACACAGCACCCCAACCCATATTGACAGACAAAAAAAATAATTTTTGAAATTGTTGCAGATTTATTAAAAAAAGAAAAACTGAAATATCACATGGTCCTAAGTATTCAGACATTAACTCGGGTGTTTTCCATTTCTTCTGATCATCCTTGCGATCACCTTCATTTGAGTCCAGCTGTGTTTGATTATACTGATTGGACTTGATTAGGAAAGCCACACACCTGTCTATATAAGACCTTACAGCTCACAATGCATGTCAGACCAAATGAGAATCATGAGGTCAAAGGAACTGCCTGAAGAGCTCAGAGACAGAATTGTGGCAAGGCACAGATCTGGCCAAGGTTACAAAAAAATTTCTGCTGCACTTAAGGTTCCCAAGAGCACAGTGGCCTCCATAATACTTAAATGGAAGATGTTTGGGACGACCAGAACCCTTCCTAGAGCTGGCCACCCGGCCAAGCTGAGCTACCAGGGGAGAAGAGCCTTGGTGAGAGAGGTAAAGAAGAACCCAAAGATCACTTTGGCTGAGCTCCAGAAATGCAGTCAGGAGATGGGAGAAAGTTGTAGAAAGTCAACCATCACTGCAGCCCTCCACCAGTCAGGGCTTTATGACAGTGGCCTGTCGGAAGCCTCTCCTCAGTGCAAGACACATGACAGCCCGCATGGAGTTTGCTAAAAGACACCTGAAGGACTCTGAGATGGTGAGAAATAAGATTCTCTGGTCTGATGAAACAAAGATAGAACGTTTTGGCCTTAATTCTAAGCGGTATGTGCGGATACAACCAGGCACTGCTCATCACTTGTCCAATACAGTCCCCACAGTGAAGCATGGTGGTGGCAGCATCATGCTGTGGGGGTGTTTTTCAGCTGCAGGGACAGGATGACTGGTTGCAATCTAGGGAAAGATGAATGCGGCCACGTACAGGGATATCCTGGACAAAAACCTTCTCCAGAGTGCTAAGGACCTCAGACTGGGCCGAAGGTTTACCTTCCAACAAGACAATGACCCTAAGCACACAGCTAAAATAACGAAGGAGTGGCTTCACAACTACTCTGTGACTGTTCTTGAATAGCCCAGCCAGAGCCCTGACTTAAACCCAATTGAGCATCTCTGGAGAGACCTAAAAATGGCTGTCCACTGGAGAGGATCTGCAAGGAGGAATGGCAGAGGATCCCCAAATCCAGGTGTTAAAAACTTGTTGCATCTTTCCCAAGAAGACACATGGCTGTATTAGCTCAAAAGGGTGCTACTACTATGCTGTCAATATGGGGTGCTGTGTGTACATTAATGAGGGAAAAAAATAATTTAAATGATTTTAGCAAATGGGTGCAATATAACAAAGAGTGAAAAATTGAAGTGGGTCTGAATACTTTCCATAAACACTAATATATATATACTGTATGTTACGGCCAAAACCCAAAATCAGCCAAAGTGGGAAGTGTCCAGCCAAATCAGGAAATGGCCAATGTCACTCTAAATTGACGCCAATGTCCGATCTCTTCCTCGATTTTGGGATTTGGCTAGCCAGTTTCTGAAATGGCATGGGCGATCGGCCAAAGTCGGAAGAAAAAAGGCATGAGCAGCGATTTGTTGTGCACTTAGTATTGCAATTACATCGAGTGTAGCCTTGGCGGCTCTTGTTCAGAAAGCAGACACCACTTGGTTGTTTCACAATAATTAAGTTTAGGTATAGAAGTAGGTTTCACATTTCTGTTATCAAGCCCTAAAATAGTGACTTAACATCAGGGACCTATTTAATTGACCTTAAGGTTAGTGTTTAGCGAGGGAAGGCCGTCTCAAGTGGCGTCTGCTTTCTGAACAAGACCCGCCTTGAGCAATTTCACGTGAAGAATGGAAAACTCACTTCTGAATCTGCATCTGAATGTTTTTAAGCATCTTCGCACCTTGAATGGACAGTCTTACATCAACGCATCAGATTTTGGCCAGGGAGTTCTAGCACTATGCTCGAAATGGCCGGCCAAAGCAGCATATATGCCGGTCATTTCTAGTAATTTGGACTTTGGCCACACCTCACGGCCAAAATATATATATATATACAGTGGTGTGAAAAACTATTTGCCCCCTTCCTGATTTCTTATTCTTTTGCATGTTTGTCACACAAAATGTTTGTGATAATCAAACACATTTAACCATTAGTCAAATATAACACAAGTAAACACAAAATGCAGTTTTTAAATGATGTTTTTTATTATTTAGGGAGAAAAAAAATCCAAACCTACATGGCCCTGTGTGAAAAAGTAATTGCCCGCTGAACCTAATAACTAGTTGGGCCACCCTTAGCAGCAATAACTGCAATCAAGCGTTTGCGATAACTTGCAATGAGTCTTTTACAGCTCTGGAGGAATTTTGGCCCACTCATCTTTGCAGAATTGTTGTAATTCAGCTTTATTTGAGGGTTTTCTAGCATGAACCGCCTTTTAAGGTCATGCCATAGCATCTCAAATGGATTCAGGTCAGGACTTTGACTAGGCCACTCCAAAGTCTTCATTTTGTTTTTCTTCAGCCATTCAGAGGTGGAATTGCTGGTGTGTTTTGGGTCATTGTCTTGTTGCAGCACCCAAGATCGCTTCAGCTTGAGTTGACGAACAGATGGCCGGACATTCTCCTTCAGGATTTTTGGTAGACAGTAGAATTCATGGTTCCATCTATCACAGCAAGCCTTCCAGGTCCTGCAGCAGCAAACAACCCCAGACCATCACACTACCACCACCATATTTTACTGTTGGTATGATGTTCTTTTCTGAAATGCTGTGTTCCTTTTATGCCAGATGTAACGGGACATTTGCCTTCCAAAAAGTTCAACTTTTGTCTCATCAGTCCACAAGGTATTTTCCCAAAAGTCTTGGCAATCATTGAGAGGTTTTTCTTAGCAAAATTGAGATGAGCCCTAATGTTAACAGTGGTTTGCGTCTTGTAAATCTGCCATGCAGGCCGTTTTTGCCCAGTCTCTTTCTTATGGTGGAGTCGTGAACACTGACCTTAATTAAGGCAAGTGAGGCCTGCAGTTCTTTAGACGTTCTCCTGGGGTCTTTTGTGACCTCTCGGATGAGTCGTCTCTGCGCTCTTGGGGTAATTTTGGTCGCCGCCACTCCTGGGAAGGTTCACCACTGTTCCATGTTTTTGTAATTTGTGGATAATGGCTCTCACTGTGGTTCACTGGAGTCCTAAAGCTTTAGAAATGGCTTTATAACCTTTACCAGACTGATAGATCTCAATCACTTCTGTTCTCATTTGTTCCTGAATTTCTTTGGATCTTGGCATGATGTCTAGCTTTTGAGGTGCTTTTGGTCTACTTCTCTATGTCAGGCAGCTCCTATTGAAGTGATTTCTTGATTGAAACAGGTGTGGCAGTAATCAGGCCTGGGGTGGCTACAGAAATTGAACTCAGGTGTGATACACCACAGTTAGGTTATTTATTAACAAGGGGGCAATTACTTTTTCACACAGGGCCATGTAGGTTTTAGATTTTTTTTCTCCCTAAATAATAAAAACCATCATTTAAAACTGCATTTTGTGTTTACTTGTGTTATATTTGACTAATGGTTAAATGTGTTTGATGATCAGAAACATTTTGTGTGACAAACATGCAAAAGAATAAGAAATCAGGAAGGGGCAATAGTTTTTCACACCACTGTGTGTGTGTGTGTGTGTATATATATATATATATATATATATAGTGAAACAAAAGGAACTCTTTTACAACAATTCAAATAATACATTTAATTTAGTGTACATGTATGGGAATATGGGTGGGTCGCTGCTCTCTGACCATTCCTAAGTCCTGGGGCCCCAGTCTGTGAACTCAGTGCACATCCTTCCCATGTCTGTGTCTGTGTGTGGTTTCTCTGGATACTCCCAAGTTTCATCCCATAGGTGTGCAGGTCAGACTGAATGGCAGCTTTATATTGGCCCACGACCAATGCCCAGTGGCCTACTGCCCCAATCTAGGATTGGTTCTTGTCTTGTGCCTAGCATTGCTGGAATAGGCACCAGGTCTCCATAACCCTTAACTGGGTAAAGAGGTTAGGAAATGGATGGAAGGGTTAATGCAAGTACAGTGGATTTCGGAAAATATTCAGATTCCTTAATTTTTTTCACATTTTGCTATGCTACAGTCTTATGTTAAAATCATTTAAATTAATTTTGTTCTCACATCAAGCAACACTCTTTTTATTCTGAGGTATTGAGGTGAAAACAAGACTTCATAAAAATGTACATCTTTATTTGAAATAAAAACCTGAAATATTACATTTGACACAACTATGTAGAACCTTTGGTCAGCACTTAGCTCAAGCACCTTTGGAGGACTTCTTGGGTTTGATGTGACAAGCTTCACACACCTAGATTTGGGGATTTTTTTGTCCTTCTTCTCTCCAGCTCCACTCAAACTCTGTCAGGTTGGATGGATATCATTGGTGGACGGTTATTTTCTGGTATCTCTAGGGATGTTCGATTGTGATAAAAGTCCAGGCTCTGACTGGGCCACTCAAGAACATTTACAGAGTTGTCCCTAAGCCACTCCTTTACTGTTTTTGCTTTGTGCTAAGGGTCATTGTCCTGTTGGAAATTTAACCTTCAGCACAGTCTGAGGTCCAGAGCGCAGGGCAGCAGGTTTTTACTATGTTCTTTGCTCCATTCAGCTTCCCTTAACCCTGACTAGTCTATCAGTCCCCTGACGCTCCCACCACCATGCTTCACCATTGCAAATGGTATTGCAAAGGTGATGAGCACTGTCTAGTTTACCCCAAACATGATGCTAATCTTGGTTTCATCAGACTGTTTGTCACCGTCTGCGAGCCTTTTTGTAGCCTTTAAAGTGAGCTTCTATATGTCTTTTAATGAGGAGACACTTTGGTCTGGCCACTCTGCCATAAAGCCCAGATCTGTGGAGTTTTGTAGTGAAGGTTGTCCCTCTGGAAGTTTCTCACATCTCCATGCAGTTTTTTGGTCACTTCTCTTATCATGGACCCCTAAGTCACGATTGCTCAGTTTGGCTGGGTGGCCAACTCTAAGAAGAGTCATGGTGGTTCCAAACTTCGTCTATTTAAGAATTGTGGGAACCTTCAATGCATCAGGTGTTTTGTAGCCTTCCCCAGATCTTTTGCCTCTGTACAATCGTGTCTCTAAGCTCAGCAAGCAGTTCCTTCAATTTCATGGATTGGTTTTTGTCGACTACGGGACCTTCTGTAGACAGGTGTGTGGCCTTTCTAATCCGGTCCAACCAATTGAATCGGCCACTGAATGACTCCAAACAAGGTTTAGAAACAGGTCAATGATGAAGGGATGCACATGAACCAGATTTCCAATGTCACAGCAAAGGGTCTGAAAACATGTGTCAATGGGATACTTCAGGTTTTTTTTTAGTTATAATAAATTTGCAGAAATGTACACAATCATTTAATCACATTATCATTCTTGGGTATCAAGTATTGGTTGATAAGGGAACAAATAAGTTTAAATTGTTTTAGCACAAGGCTGCAACATAGTAAAATGTGAAGAAAACGTAGAGTTCAAATACTTTCTGAATCCACTGTAGTTAATGCTGAAGTCAAAAGAACCAACTTAGACATTCCTAACAGTATAATGACCAAATGATTTCATTTGTCCTGCTCCTTTCCTCATCATATTGAAGGTGCGAATATGCTCAAGTGTTAACTAGATCAAAGCAAAACATGTGGCGCTATGCTTTAGCTCTTTCACCCCATGATTGGTGACAGAATGTGGCCTAGTGTGAAAAGGCTATTGGGATCTGGGTGGCAAACCGCCAAATGTTTAGGGCTGTCAAATTATACAAAAGCTAGCTGTGCTACCTGTCTAAGATGAGTTGAAATCTACGTAATCAACATAGACCTCAGCGTTATTGTTTTCAGCGCACCATATAATGAAAATGTGTCTGTTTTATGCCATTTGGTATGGGATTCGTAAAGGCAGTGTTAATGTTTGTGATGCGCCATCTATTGGAATGACAAATGCAATTCATTTTATTGCTACAAATGTTTGTGATGCACTATTTTTTGGAATGACAGAGGAAAGTAACCGGATGGACACGCAGACATTTATCCTGTTATCAAGGAGGAGGGTGGAGGAGAAGGGTGGATTAGGGTGTGAATACTCATATTAAAAGTAAGTAAACATTTAAATATATTCAAACGTAAGTTAAAAGGACTAAGTTCTGCTGCATATACAATTATACTTAACATGCTTTTGTATGCTTCATTTATTATTAATAGTTTTGCTTTTTTTTTGCTAGAAGTGCATCTGTGATGCAGCTTTCACTTAAGAGAACAAGTCTGTTCGCACAGTAAGATTTCCTGTGTATAGGAAGTGGCCTGGTCAAAGAGAAAAGCGGACCCGTGACACTTCACATGCCTGAAATGCAACATCAAAGTCAATCAGAGCCACTCCTGATTAGTTAAACACACTTGTTACTTTAGTCCCCCTACACTCTGCCCCCTCCTCCAGCCCCCCACTCCACTGTGGGATTTTATGGCCCTTGGGGTACAAAAGACATGACTTCAGTGGCCATCTATGTTTATTTTATAAACATTATATGTTATACCTCATTAATGATATTCCAGACATTTGATCTAGGTACTCCTAAGGTTTTTTCTTGTCTCTTATTGTTTTATTCTTGTTTCTCAGCCTCATAATAACTATGACTATGACTTTCACTGGCACAGCTCCTTTCCTCATGTTGAACATTGGCAACTACAGACTCCAAAGGGTAGAATGAAGCTGAGGTATCTTATGAAGCAATGAAACCCACCTGAGTGATCACAAACACCTGGGACGACAACTGTCACAAAAATTATGGTGCCCTGGAATGAAGGACCATGTACAGTATAGAAAGTGTTGTCATTTCTACATGCTGTGAATGAAATGCATGCACATCCCCTTAAAGTCTACAATGTGCACTTGAATCACGTCGGAATTGTTTGATGTGTAATTTACTAAAACTTTTTTTTGTAAATTAAGGAAATATGGGTCTTTGTCCCAAAACATTACAGAGGGCAATGTATATGCAAAGCCTGCAACCTCCAAATGTTGAAAACACATTGGTTGAGGTAGCCAAGTATGCTTTCCTGAAACTGCTCTTTAAAATGACAATTTTAAACCTATTTTAAGTAATAAATGGAAAATCAGAAATATAGCAGTTATTTCCCATTATGTTTAACTAGCTGTGTAAGCCTGTGCTGTAAAAAGCCTAGGGTCCTAGAAACTATTGAAATCAACAGAAAAACAATTGAAATGCAGAGATATCAGGTAATTGAAAGGAACTACTCTGGGCATCTCTCTCCTAGGAGGATTATTTTGCCAATGTGCTCGTGCATCGCTTGTGCATTAGCAGCTAAGTGACTGTCTTCCTTGAGGTTTCGCTTTTGCCAACGTGTTTGCCTCGCTTGTGCATTAGTGGCGGGACGAAAAGTAAAACGGAAACCACTTGGCCGATGTGATCACCTTGCTTCTATATTTAGCAGCTAAACGAGTGTCTCTATTTGGAGGTTTCATTTTGCCATGTGTCAACCTCACTTGTGTATCCTCGAGACAGAGCTCTTAGCCCACTCCACCTCCCACTTCCAGGCCAGGCAGACACTTCCATGCAAACGCTTACATACAAAAATAAGAACAGAAACCAGCTTTTGTTCCCTACCATGAATACTACAGCAAATCAGGAATCTCTGGTTCAACTGTGAAATTCAGCGTCAGGAGCAGAATGACACTTTCAGGCCACTGGAGGAGTATTTAAAATCTGTTGTTAGTTCACCTGTTAACCAAAAAGTAGAGAAAAATCTGTCCATTTCATAAATAACAACACAGACTAACCTGCAAAATACAGATGCTCATCTGGAGTAACACAACGTCAAAATTAGGGCGAGGTAAAATAAGGTCACCATTCTTTTAAAATCAAATGTCAGCTTTGTCTTCAAATAAGAATTTCTTCATACAGATTTGTATCATATTTGAATTGAGATATTGTTTTGACTGCTCCACAGGTGATCACATAATTTTTAATAAATTAAACCTCTTACATATTTTTATGTTTACAATATGTTGTGTTATGCCTTATGCCCTCAAAAATCGTATGCTTTTTTTAAAAAAATATAAATAACATAACATTCTCAAACCCAAGTAATCCAATTTAGGCTTACAGGGCATTAGTCCTTTGCAGGAACACACAAAAATGAAAGGCCCAGATACTGAAGATAACCTGCAGTCACTTGCTGAATGCGGCCAACTGTTGTATGCATCATACATACTGTAACATTGTAGTGTCTAATAATATTAATAAATATACACACAATAAACAGTGAAGGTCAAAAGCTTCCATACACTTTGGGGTGAATTCTTGGAAACTCACTTTATAACCCCTCCACAGATTTTATACTAACAAATTATAAATTTGGCATATCATTTTAAGACATCTGCTTTGTATGCGGGTAAAAGTATTTTTTCCAACAATGTTGACAGACCTCAGAGTATTTCACTTTTTACTGACTGTATCACAAATGGGTCACAAGTTTACATTCTTAACTTTGCTTTCAAACAACTTGGAAAATTCCAGAAAATGATGTCAAGCCTTTAGACAATTAGCTTCTGATAGCCAGTTAGCCTAACTGGAGTCAACATGTGGATGGATGTTAAGGCCTACCATAAAACTTCACTGCCTCCGTGTTTGACATGCTTTGACATAATGGCAAAATCAACAGAAATAAGCCAAGACCTCAGAAAAATAATTTTGAGCTCCACAAATCTGGCTCATCTTTGCGATCAATTTCCAAATGGCAAATCATACAGCTCAGGAAGGAGATCCATTCAGTCTCCCAGAGAAGAATGTACTTTGGCACGAAAAGTGCAACTCAATCCCAGAAGAGCAGAAAAGGACCTTGTGAAGATGCTGATGGAAGCAAGCAGACAAGCATTGATATCCACAGTAAAACAAGTCCTATATCGACATAACCTTAAAGGCTGCTCAATGGTGGAGATATACTGTCGCAACAACTCAACAGCTCAGCAAGGAGGTTGAAGCTCAGTTGCAAATTGGTCTCCAAACTAACAACAAACCCAAGCACACCTCAAAAGTTGTGGCAAAATGGCTTAACAACAACAAGGTCAAGGTACTGAAGTGGCCATCACAAAGCCCTAACCTCAATTCAAGTGAACATTTGTGGGCAGAACTGAGTGTGTGTGGCAAAGAGGTCTACAAACCTGTCCCAGTTACACCAGTTAAGTTTGAGGATTGGGCCAAAATTCCAACAACTTATTGTAAGAAGCTTTTAGAAGACAACCTAAAAGTTTGGCTCAAATTAAACAATTCAAAGGCAATGCTATCAAATATTAAAGTGTATGTAAGCTTTCAACCACTAGAATTGTTATTTGGCCAGTAAAAATGAAAACACTCGGTCTGTGAACATTACTGGAAAAATGACTTTTGCCCTGCAGAAAGTAGGATGTTTAAATGAGGTACCAAATTTATAGTTTATTAATATAAAATCTGTGGATGGCTTTGCAATAAATGTATATGTTACTGTGCTCTGTACAAATATAATTTTATAAATCTACTTTCTTTCTACTCACATGCACAGTGAACACAGATTTAGCACAGGGCTCATCATTTAGAACTGCTAGGCAAAGCGTTAGAAGACAGGGACAACTAACGAAATGGGCATTGTATATTATTTTTTGTGTGTCAAAGTCAGCAAGAACCTGCATCCTCTTTGCCTTGTTTGGAATGGCATGATTCACCAAAGTGGGGCCTGCATGTAGAAAGAGTATAAAGCCTTGGAACATTTGCCCGCACACCTTTGAAGTCGACGGACGGATGTCGGATGGATGTCGCCTGATTTGGAAAAATCCTTTCAACACAGCACTGACAGACACTCTGCATCGGGTCCCCACTCCCAAACTGGGTTCTGGTCATGGATTCCTTAGCTGTCTGTTATGCAGTGTAAACCGTCATTAATGAAAGTAAAGTTATTTCTCCTATGTGTTTCTTATTGCTGTATCACTAAGGGTGGGGTATGGAAACTTTTGACTTCAACTGTAGCAATCATTAATTCCAGTTTGAACTTATGGACTTCACCTGCAATTATCAATTTTAGGAAGTTACTAAAGAAAATGTTTTTTTTTTAATAAATTAGAACAGTAGAGTATGAGTAAGAAACACCAAATCAAAATATGTAAATGCAAAAAAAGTTTACTATTGAATACAAAAATGACCCCTGATATTTTTATGTTACGATAACTTAATACAGAAAAATAGCACCTAAAGCACTGTAACATAAATAATAAAACAGCCCATAAACTGCCTTCAACTTGTAACAAATGACTTGAAGACTTTTAAACATGTGGTTTAGCACCATATTTATTCAGAGTGCAACAGACAAATGTGTTACCACACAAAGATGTGCTAATCAGAGGGCAACCCGCACATTGTTGGAAAGCTATCTTGTCACTGGTTTACTCATACAGTATATGAGAGCTATGCTTTTCATTGGAAAACTCAAACATGTGTCATCAGCGTCTCAGAGCTTTGTTGTCATCAATGGAGGTCTCACTCAGCTTTGTGCCTGTAACTGCTGGATTAGGTTGGAGTCCATCCAACACTGACTGGGTACTGCAAATGGAAGTTCTGCTAGTCCTTATTGAATACATAGGATATAAAAGGAATCGTGCAGTTTCTTAATTTAAAGTTAGGTGAAAATTGTAGTCTCTTTAACATCACAGGAAAGAATTTAACTTCTCACACCTAGCATTCACTTTTTGAATATTTATTCTTGTCACAGGGGCAGTATAAAGGTAGTGCAGTGATGGCTGCTGTCTTGCAGTTAGGAGACCAGGTTCACTTCCGGTCCTCCCTGTCAGTGGAGTTACATGTCCCTCCCCTGTCTGCATGGGTTTCCTCTCACAGTCCAAAGATATGCAGGTTAGGTGCACTAGGCGATTCTAAATTGACCCTAGTGTGTGCTTGGTGTGTGTGTGTGTGTGTGTGTGTGTGTATGTATGTGTGTGTGCATGGGCTGGCGTAGCCTGCCCAGGAGTTTTGTTCCTGCCTTGCGCCCTGTGTTGTCTGAGATTGGCCCTAGCAGACCCCTGTAATATAGCAGGTGGGATGATGGATGGATTCTTGTCATACATGGTTGCTTTCCACTGCACTGGAAATGCTGACTTCATTGAAAGACGCTGGATGTGGTTCTTCTCTCTAGCCTTCAGCCCTCCTTTCCTCTAATTACCCTCTGTGAAGATTCTCAAGTATCTGTGTAAATGCGTAAATCAGATTTACGCCACCGTGACCACTCCATTGTCCTTAATTTTCAGAAGTGTTTGATGAGCACCTGCTGGTTGCTGTCTGGCAGGTGGTTGTGTCTACATAACTTTATGAGGTGATGCTGGCCATTAACTAAAACAGTTGTTGCTCGGCCATTACAAAAACTTTCTTCATCCGCGCTTCCTTTTTGTGTGTCCGCTGTATGTGCAGTCCCAGTAGAAGAGGTTAGCCCTTTGTGTTTGTTTTTCCTCATGACATAGTCTCTAACAATAAGCTTCACTTTCCCCATTTGGGATTGTACTGCTGTTTCAAATCTCATTTCCATGTTAAATGCAAGCAGAAGCAAAGGAAATACAATTATTAGGCAAGAAAAAGAAACAGTATGAATGTTGCAAGATGAATATGATCCTGTCCCATTTCTATGTAGAGATACCTACCTGATCAGATCTCCACTGCTGCTTCTAACTCAGTTCATCAGGTGCTGCTTGCTCCACTGAATGCACGCCTCTGAGCCATGATAATGCCAGTGTGGTTTTAACTCTAGTTAAGTTCCATAGATTAATGCAGCACAAATATCAGTAGGCTGGTATTTCCCTTCTCAGGAATTTAACATGCAATTGTAGTCAACACTATTGGCACCTTTGTGTACAATATCTGACAAATCATGGAAATGTGACAGACTTCTGATCATCAAAATGTTTGTTAGGATAAACAAAGTTGGATAACAAAGAAGATGCTAATGCCATCTAAGTTATTAGAACCTTTCTGGTGGTCCTTTCTGCATCTGTTGTCACTCTTAGATGTTTGATTCTCTTTTTCAGCAGATTTCAGCTCTTTCCCAAAGTCAGTTCTTATCACAAGTCTGAATAGTTAATTTACTTTTTGTGTCACTGTCCTATTTGCAGGGCTCCTGAGTTTTAACCCATACCTGTGTTCTCTGACCTTGGAATAGCATGATCTGTGTCTGTATTTATCAAGCATTTCAAAGTAAGAAAATGGTCCTGACTGAAGGAGGTTCAAGAATGCAGGTAGAGACTCCCAGGGCACTGGATAAATAAAGCCCTGCAGAAGGAGAGGAAGAGGATCACGAGAGGGACATGACACACAGTGGTGAGACTAGTTTCATTTAAATTTTACTTTACAAGGCCCTTTCCCATAGCCTAACAGAAGGAAGTGTCTCTTGGTACATTGGATTCTTCATTCAAATAAAATACCCACTATCATCGCCTCTCATTTGGTGTGTGTGTGTGTGTTTGTGGGACTTTCAGTTTAGTGTTTGTTACAGTATTATCATGATGTTTTTGAGAAGTGGCAACAATTACTGTAAGGGTGCAGCCGACATTATCATACCTTATAATATTTTCCTCCCTTTTCTTCTAATAATATATTAAATAATCACGCAGAAGGCAACTTTGCATTAGTATCAGAAAATTATAAAACCTTACCTGAACACAATTTTGAAAACCTTTCAAATCTGTTTTGAATGAAAGACTGGCCTTCCTATTCTGTGTATAATAAGGGCTTGTTTATACTTCCGCTCAGAGCGATGCTGCAGCCCGCATCATGGCTGCGCGGTCGTTTGACGCATCCTCTGAGCAGTCCTCGAAATTCACTTTGTAGCGTCGCGATTTGCGTACCAGCAAAAGTCGAGACGCCGTGCTAAGTCGAGCGTGGCGTAGAATCTGTTTGCCTCCCATGTGATAGAAAGCCTCTATACGGATCCTACCGGATCGTGTATGACTTGATGTTTGACGAATGGTTCGATGTGGTGAAGCCAAAATGCTGACATACAGATGCGTTGAACGATTGCACCTATAATTCAAGTTGCCAGTCCTGAGTCATAATGACATGATACATTTTAAATTCTCTTTAAGTATATATATTATTATGTTTGCCTTTTAACAGAGTTAAATGAGCTATTCATAAATAATTCTCAGCTTTGTGTGAGGCCAGCTATTTGCTTTGGTGCTTACATTATCAGGAATGGTGTTAGCTCTTTAGATGTTTTATAGGTTTTATCAGCTTCGTCAATTTCTAAGACATATCAATCAGTTCTTAACCACAAGTGCAGGTTTTCAATTATTTGACTTCCTGATAACATGGAGAAGTGCTCAGTAGTAGGAGGCTGAGGTGTCTAAACATATTTCTCTGCCTTTGACTTTTTCCTGTAAACAGACCGCTTGGCTGTTTGATAATTCTCAAACCACAGTTCTCTTGATGTCCTCTTTATCAATAGGAAAGAGGCAAAATGATTTAAGCTTTAGTTCATGTGGATGCAAGTATTAGTTTAGGTGAGTCCTAGAATTCACTGCAATGACAATCAAGTTCTTCTAACCGAGCTGATTTAACTTTCAAAGGATATCAATAATCAGATGCAAAGCTGACAGGTTTTATACCATTTTCACAATTTTTGACTTTTGGTACCTTCCATGTGATCCTGTGCTTCAATAATAGCAGCAAACGAAGAGTGCAGGGCTGACTGTTTCTTCTTTGATAGTTGGACATAATAGATCTAAGATGCAGGGTTCGACATACTAGCCTATGTAACATTTGTAATATGTTCAAGACTTTACTGTTAATACTTTTAAATGGGAAATGTTAAGTTCAAATTCTTTTGTTCAATTTTCTGCAAAAAAAATAAATAAATGAATAATATCCGAAATCTTTTTGTTTTTATATAAAAGGGGGTTTTTTCCAAAAACATTCCCCCTTTATGGTGGGCATTATTCTTTTGCTGCACCAAGACAAAGTTTTTTGGGGGATAATGATTTTTTCAGTTAAAGGGAATTCACTGGAAAAAAAATCCAGTGGTGTCCACTTTGAAAAAAGAAAACTATGGTAAATTAAGGTTTTTTCCCTTTTGCCTTTAGAAATGCCTGCGGATCCCGTGTCTCCAATCGGCTTTTTCCCACTTTACAAAATTAAAAAAATTTGTGTTTCCAAAAGGAAAAAATTTTTTGGCCCCCCGGGGCCCCGGGGGGGAGGGGGCCGTTCCCCCCCGAAGGGGCCCCCCCGGTTTTTTGGGGCCCCGGGGGCTGAAATTTTCCCGGCCGGGGTTGCCGGCCCGGGGCCGTGGGGTTGAAAGGGCCCCCCCTGGGGCCCCGGGGGCCCCTTTGGGGCGAGGGGCTTTTGGCCCCCCCCCGGGGGGCCCCCCGGTTCGGGGGGGTCCGGTGGGACCCGCTGGGGGTGGGCCCCCCCGGCCCCCCGGGGCTCGGCCCGGGGGGGTGG